>NC_069501.1:410720318-410815716 GCF_027579735.1 Bombina bombina
AAGGCAGTTAACGCCTGAGAACGTACCCTGCACGTCCTCAGTGTGGAAAGCAGCTGGAAGCGATCCTGCTCGCTTCCAGATGCTTTCCGGTTATTGCAGTGATGCCTCGATATGGAGGCATCCTGCAATAACCTTTTTAAGCCATCCGGTGCTGCACCGGAGATCGGTGGCTTACTGCGTTGGTGGGTGGGAGCCGGACCGGGAGGCGGGTGGCGGCCATCGATGGCCCTGTTGATATGAAGGGGGCGGGATCGTGGGCGGGGGTGGCTGGGGGCGCACACGGGCGCGCGCGTGCACGGGAGGGTGGGGGCGGGCGCGTGCACGGGGAGGGAGTGGGTGGGAACCGCTACACTACAGAAAATGATGGAAATAAAAAATATTAAAAAAATGACAAAATGTAAAAAAAAAACGATCAGCAAGGTGGTGGGGGTTTGTCTGTGTGTGGGGGGGGGGGGAAGCTACACTACAGAAAAAAACAAACAAACAAAAAAAAGCACTTTTTATTGTAAACTGGGTACTGGCAGACAGCTGCCAGTACCCAAGATGGCCCCCAATAAGACAGAGGGGAGGTTTAGAGAGCGGTTTTGGGGGGGATCAGGGAGGTTGGGGGCTAAGGGGGGGATCCTACACAGTAGCATATGTAAATATGCTAAAAAAAATATTTATTTTTTTAAAAACCCTTTTATTTTAGTACTGGCAGACTTTCTGCCAGTACTTAAGATGGCGGGGACAATTGTGGGGTGGGGGAGGGAAGGGAGCTGTTTGGGAGGGATCAGGGGGTGGGATGTGTCAGATGGGAGGCTGATCTCTACACTAAAGCTAAAATTAACCCTGCAAGCTCCCTACAAACTCCCTAATTAACCCCTTCACTGCTAGCCATAATACACGTGTGAGGCGCAACAGGATTTAGCGGCCTTCTAATTACCAGAAAGCAACGCCAAAGTCATATATGTCTGCTATTTCTGAACAAAGGGGATCCCAGACAAGCATTTACAACCATTTGTGCCATAATTGCACAAGCTGTTTGTAAATGATTTCAGTGAGAAACCTAAAATTGTGAAAAATTTTACGTTTTTCTTAATTTAATCGCATTTGGCGGTGAAATGGTGGCATGAAATATACCAAAATGTGCCTAGATCAATACTTGGGGTTGTCTACTACACTACACTAAAGCTAAAATTAACCCTACAAGCTCCCTAAAAGCTCCCTAATTAACCCCTTAACTGCTGGGCATAATACACTTGTGGTGCGCAGTGGCATTTAGCGGACTTCTAATTACCAAAAAGCAACGCCAAAGCCATATATGTGTGCTATTTCTGAACAAAGGGGATCCCAGAGAAGAATTTACAACCATTTATGCCATAATTGCACAAGTTGTTTGTAAATATTTTCAGTGAGAAATCGAAAGTTTGTGAAAAAATTTGTGAAAAAGTGAATGATTTTTTGTATTTGATCGCATTTGGCGGTGAAATGGTAGTATGAAATATACCAAAATTGGCCTAGATCAATACTTTGGGATGTCTACTAAAAAAAAATATATACATGTCAAGGGATATTCAGGGATTCCTGAAAGATATTAGTGTTCTAATGTAACTAGCGCTAATTTTGGAAAAAAATGGTTTGGAAATAGCAAAGTGCTACTTGTATTTATGGCCCTATAACTTGCAAAAAAGCAAAGAACATGTAAACATTGGGTATTTCTAATCTCAGGACAAAATTTAGAAACTATTTAGCATGGGTGTTTTTTGGTGGTTTTAGATATGTAACAGATTTTGGGGGTCAAAGTTAGAAAAAGTGTGTTTTTTCCATTTTTCCTCATATTTTATCATTTTTTTTATAGTAAATTATAAGATATGATGAAAATAATAGTATCTTTAGAAAGTCCATTTAATGGCGAGAAAAACGGTATATAATATGTGTGGGTACAGTAAATGTGTAAGAAGAAAATTACAGCTAAACACAAACACTGCAGAAATGTAAAAATAGCCTTGGTCCCAAACGGACAGAAAATGGAAAAGTGCTGTGGTCATTAAGGGTTAATACAACAATTTTAGGGGGGAGATATCTTATTCTCAAAAACTGGAAGAAAAAAAAGGAGCCTACCATTAATAACCTTACATTTCTACTCCAATCCCAATTTATAATAGAACAGTTTGATAATTTAAATAATTCGGAAATGCAGCAAAATAGGTTTGTTACAAAATGGCTGGACTTTATTAAACTGTATAAAAATGATAACGCACAGAGACAGTTACTAACGCCTTTATATAATCTGGGTCTAGACAAATAGATCTTTTGGCTCATCACACTCCCTCCTACTTCTCTCTTCTAAAAATCTACTATTATTACCCCCTCCCTTTCTTTCTTTTTTTTCTTTCATTCTTTTTTTTTCTTCTCTTTTTTTTTTCTCCCTTAAAGAAATGTTTAATTGTCTTCAGCGGTTGTTCCGAACCTTTGTATAAATTTAAGGTCGAGATCACTCCCTACTACTATAGCTTCTACTCTGTGAAATTCACAGTATTCACACCAAGTCTCTCCCATGGTAAAATTCTTTTGTATGTTTTATATGTCTTGTTATTATGATTATTTATTAGATCTAGGTTAAATCTGTGATTTTGGGGGAGAACACAGATAAACTTACAAGCTAGCTGATTTAGACACTGGTTAAGATTATCTTGTAAAGCGATGACAATTTTTTTTTTTTAACTATGTTATATCAAGCCTTTTGATCATTTCCCAGTTTAGGATGTAAATCCTGTATGTGATCTGTTATGTGCTTTTCTTTGTATGTACTGAATTTTGTTTTTACAGATGTTTTGTGTTATCAGCATTCATGATTGTATGGATCGACCTTATGAATAAAAAGTAATATATAAAAAAAAAAAGTGCACTGTGATCTTAGGCCGGGCCTAAGATCACAGTGCACTTTTGAGGCGTCGATAGAAGCCGGTAGCCATTTATAGACATATTTATATGATACAATCATATTCTTATAGGTTCACAGTGCATAGGTTGTATCAAGTAGCCTGATATCCGTTAGTTATTGGGAAACAGGTATAGCTAAATCTAATCTACAAAATTACCAGTACCTGAAAACTTAGTATCCTCACTGCTATTGCAAACAAAGGGTTAATTGTATTGGGGGGTTTGGGGTGCATGGCTGTTTAGGGGGCATAATTGAGATTTGAGAATGAGTTTAAGGGTTTTGGATCATGGTGATTAAGGGGTGAATTGTTCTTAAGGAGCTATTGCACTGGGGGTCTCAAGTTTAATGGCTCTGTTTTAGTGCACTGCATAGGATTTAGACTTCATTATTTTACCTAGTGATTTAGCACATATTCTCCAAATGTTAATAGTGGATGATAAGCCAGCCAGAAGCTATACTTCCCTGCAGAATATGTAGGTCTGCTCTTATTTTGACTCTCATACATGCTTTGTAAATGCGTGCCCCCTCGTGAAAAAAATGCCCCCCCATTTCATTCGTTCTGGAGCTGACCCTGTAGTAATCCCAGTGTGCTGGCTTTGATGGCAAGCTGATCTCTTATGTACCGGTAGAGGCAGATGGTAGGTAGGAGAAATTATAATTATTATTTTTCTATATTTTATATTTATTATATATTTTATATATATTTTTTATCTCTTATTATTTTTTATTTTCTATTTTTATTTTATATTTTTTATTTTTGTATTATTATTTTTAATTCACTTGAGGGAACACTCCTCTCCGGAGTGCAATCTTTTTATTTGAAAATTCTAGACACATCACATTATCCTTTTGCACTATATTCCTTTTACATTTATAGTTCACAATCAATACACAATAAAAAGGTTTTTGTTTCCCCAAATCATTATGAGCGACACAGCTTCATATTCTAGTTAGTAATACACTGATATATCTCTATGTCAAGGAACATACACTTAGTTTACTCTACGTACACTTTAATACTTATAAGTTCACGAGCTATACACTGTTTATTAGTATAGTACTGATGGGGCTATCTATGCAACGTCTCATATCACTATTTTTCAGGGACTTCAGACTAACATTGACATATTTCATTGAGACATTTTCACCTGGCACTCTACATCCATATACTACATGTTAAGTGTGTATGCATTATAACGCCGTAATTCACTAGATACAATTGCTATTACAATGTTACTATACTTTTTAATTCATAACAAAAATTACAATATGCTGGCGGTATTGATATTGAGATACATTGTCATCGCTTCCTTGGGCCAATAGAGCACAGGCACCTCAACCAATTGCTAGTGAGTCTAAAGTGAGCCTGCAAAGGGATAGCGATTGGCCAATTCTAACACACCCAGTATTGAGGGCAATTGAGAGAGAGAGATCTTATTATTCATTTATTGGGGAATATAAATATACATGACAATATGACTAGAACGAATATGCAAAATAGGCTAACAATGATATATAGATATACACCATAGTCTTAGTAATTACGGCTTATTTTTATTTTTATATATTTTTTTCGGCACGAAGGAGTTCTTTCGCATCTATGACCATAGGTCTACCCCACCATATGTTCTATTTACATTGCTGATGTTTTTTTACAACCGATTTACACACTGTTTAATCAGAATCATTTGAGGGGCGTTAACTTCTTTCGTTTTGTTTTGCAAAACAACACACTGTGCAATGATGACAGAATAGGGGTTGGAGACTCATTTTCAGGTCACACTACCGTAACCAATAAACACAATGAAATAGGAGAATCCACGCCTCCGGAAACATAAGCACCAAAAACATACAATTCATACTCAGTTTACGATCTAGACACTTTCAGAAATAAAACAATAGAAAATCAGATCTCAATGTTATTATAAGCAGACTAGACTAAGGGAATAATGTGATTGCGAAAGCTTGTACCTATTTATATTAAAGTCTGCATTACCCACGTTATATGTGCGTCTATAGCAGACAATGATAAGGTGGCACCTTACATCTTCCATGAATATTACGGGGCAATATAACTTGTTCCCATTTATAAGTTGGGATTATTTTTATATACATCAGCTACTATGGGCAAATATGGATAAAAGCTGTTTTGGTTTTGGATTAGGAAATTACTGCAGTGTAAAGTACATATTACCAATTGCAAACATAGCATTTTTAATATATGAGAGTTATGTTCTATCCCTAACTCAGAGATCTCAATTACACCATACAGGTATGCACCATTAACTAATTAAGAAAGACAACCCACTGAAGGGAGGTAAAATGTTTGTTAGTAAGGTATATAAGGCAGAAGTAGGTAGTAGAATTTTTTATGCCTGATGAAACGGTCTGCGAACCAAGAAACGCGTTGCAACAATTGGGGGAACATTGGTCACCCTGTTATCCACTTTTGAATAGCAACTATCGTGTTGTGTATTTTAAACTTTTTGTTTTTAATAAATTTGGATATTTTATTCACTGAGTGGATTTCTCCTACCTACCATCTGCCTCTACTGGTACATAAATGATCATCTTGCCATCAAAGCCAGCACACTGGGATTACTATATCCCTTGTTCTACCACTATCAAGATACCATTTGTCTGGGTGAGCTGCCACACCTGCCTAAATCTGCAGCCAGCTTCTACAAGCACATTGGTGTGCTCCTGGAATATGTGAGTACCCACTTTACTAAGTAATTATCATTGTCTGTACCATAAATAGTCTGCACATGCGGTGCCTGTATCTTGTGTCTTCACTGCAGTACTAACATTGGACGCTAAGAGCGCTGTTGGACGGGTGAGCTGTCACACCTTTTCAATTCTGCAGCCTGCCCCTACTAGCACATAAGTGTGCTTCTGGAGTATGTGAGTACTCATTTGGCTATATTTGCTTTATTTTGTGTTACACATTGACGATACTGCACATGAGGCGCCCCTCTGTTTCTCTTTATTTCTCATAGCGATACCTGGACCAGCCGGTGAAGAGGAAGCAGCCGACACAGAAACCACTTTATATCTGAATAATATTTAAAGGACATTTATACCCTTTTTCTATTTCTATTATTATTATTATATGTAACAAGACTTGTATCCTTATTACCAGCTGTTTGTCCTTCAGATTTATCATTGGAAAAGGCTGTTTGTTACACATATTTTATTTTATTTTCGAGCGCCCCCTTTGCTGTCACTAGGTCACATTTTCACAACTGTAAAGGGAGAATGCAGTGAAAGAAAAGCCAGCTGTTTCTAGAAATAACAGATCAAAATACTGGAAATATAGCCCCCAGCTATTCAGAAACTTCTTATGAACTGAAATTTAGCGTTTAATTTCAAACGCCTAGATTTGGAGTTTTGCGGCCAAGGGGGTGCGTTAGCTACGCATGCTTTTACCGCTGGTATTTAGAGTTCACAGAATGGCAGGGTTTTCAGTGCGTTAGGCTCCAAAAAGGGAGCGTAGAGCATAATTTAACGCCACTGCAACTCTAGATACCAGCGGTGCTTATGGACACGGCCAGCCTCAAAAACGTGCTCGTGCACGATTCCCCCATAGAAAACAATGGGGCTGTTTGAGCTGAAAAAAAACCTAACACCTGCAAAAAAGCCGCGTTCAGCTCCTAACGCAGCCCCATTGTTTCCTATGGGGAAACACTTCCTACGTCTGCACCTAACACCCTAACATGTACCCCGAGTCTAAACACCCCTAACCTTACACTTATTAACCCCTATTATGCCGCCCCCGCTATCGCTGACCCCTGCATATTTTTTTTAACCCCTAATCTGCCTCTCCGTAAACCGCCGCTACTTACATTATCCCTATGTACCCCTAATCTGCTGCCCCTAACACCGCCAACCCCTATATTATATTTATTAACCCCTAATCTGCCGCCCCCAACGTCGCCTCCACCTAACTACACTTATTAACCCCTAATCTGCCGACCGGACCTGAGCGCTACTATAATAAATGTATTAACCCCTAATCCGCCTCACTCCCGCCTCAATAACACTATAATAAATAGTATTAACCCCTAATCTGCCCTCCCTAACATTGCCGACACCTAACTTCAAGTATTAACCCCTAATCTGCCGATCGGAGCTCACCGCTACTCTAATAAATTTTTTAACCCCTAAAGCTAATTCTAACCCTAACCCTAACACCCCCCCTAAGTTAAATATAATTTTATTCTAACAAAATAAATTAACTCTTATTAAATAAATTATTCCTATTTAAAGCTAAATACTTACCTGTAAAATAAACCCTAATATAGCTACAATATAAATTATAATTACATTGTAGCTATTTTAGGATTAATATTTATTTTACAGGCAACTTTGTAATTATTTTAACCAGGTACAATAGCTATTAAATAGTTAATATCTATTTAATAGTTACCTAGTTAAAATAATAACAAAATTACCTGTAAAATAAATCCTAACCTAAGTTACAATTAAACCTAACACTAAACTATCAATAAATTAATTAAATAAAATACCTACAATTATCTACAATTAAACCTAACACTACACTATCAATAAATTAATTAAATACAATTCCTACAAATAAATACAATTAAATAAACTAACTAAAGTACAACAAATAAAAAAGAACTAAGTTACAAAAAATAAAAAAATATTTACAAACATTAGAAAAAAATTACAACAATTTTAAACTAATTACACCTACTCTAAGCCCCCTAATAAAATAACAAAGCCCCCCAAAATAAAAAAAATGCCCTACCCTATTCTAAATTAAAAAAGTTCAAAGCTCTTTTACCTTACCAGCCCTGAACAGGGCCCTTTGCGGGGCATGCCCCAAAGAATTCAGCTCTTTTGCCTGTAAAAAAAACATACAATACCCCCCCCCAACATTACAACCCACCACCCACATACCCCTAATCTAACCCAAACCCCCCTTAAATAAACCTAATACTAAGCCCCTGAAGATCTTCCTACCTTGTCTTCACCATTCCAGGTTCACCGATCGGTCCAGAGTCTTGATCCAAGCCCAAGCGGGGGGCTGAAGAGTGACGTCCATCCTCGGGCTGAAGTCTGGATCCAAGCGGCGGCTGAAGAAATCCATCATCGGGCTGAAGTCGGAAGTCCATCATCGGGATGAAGTCTTCTATCAAGCCGCATCTTCAATCTTCTTTCTTCTGGAGCGGAGCGGAGCCATCTTCTTCCCAGCAGACGCGGATCCAACCTCTTCAAGCGACGCCTACTCGCCGAATGAAGGTTCCTTTAAGGGACGTCATCCAAGATGGCGTCCCTCGAATTCCGATTGGCTGATAGGATTCTATCAGCCAATCGGAATTAAGGTAGGAAAATTCTGATTGGCTGATGGAATCAGCCAATCAGAATCAAGTTCAAGTTCAATCATCAGCCAATCAGATTGAGCTCGCATTCTATTGGCTGTTCCGATCAGCCAATAGAATGCGAGCTCAATCTGATTGGCTGATCGGATCAGCCAATCGGATTGAACTTGATTCTGATTCGCTGATTCCATCAGCCAATCAGAATTTTCCTACCTTAATTCCGATTGGCTGATAGAATCCTATCAGCCAATCGGAATTCGAGGGACGCCATCTTGGATGACGTCCCTTAAAGGAACCTTCATTCGGCGAGTAGGCGTCGCTTGAAGAGGTTGGATCCGCGTCGGCTGGGAAGAAGATGGCTCCGCTCCGCTCCAGAAGAAAGAAGATTGAAGATGCGGCTTGATAGAAGACTTCATCCCGATGATGGACTTCCGACTTCAGCCCGATGATGGATTTCTTCAGCCGCCGCTTGGATCCAGACTTCAGCCCGAGGATGGACGTCACTCTTCAGCCCCCCGCTTGGGCTTGGATCAAGACTCTGGACCGATCGGTGAACCTGGAATGGTGAAGACAAGGTAGGAAGATCTTCAGGGGCTTAGTGTTAGGTTTATTTAAGGGGGGTTTGGGTTAGATTAGGGGTATGTGGGTGGTGGGTTGTAATGTTGGGGGGGGTATTGTATGTTTTTTTTTACAGGCAAAAGAGCTGAATTCTTTGGGGCATGCCCCGCAAAGGGCCCTGTTCAGGGCTGGTAAGGTAAAAGAGCTTTGAACTTTTTTAATTTAGAATACGGTAGGGCATTTTTTTATTTTGGGGGGCTTTGTTATTTTATTAGGGGGCTTAGAGTAGGTGTAATTAGTTTAAAATTGTTGTAATTATTTTCTAATGTTTGTAAATATTTTTTTATTTTTTGTAACTTAGTTCTTTTTTATTTTTTGTACTTTAGTTAGTTTATTTAATTGTATTTATTTGTAGATATTGTATTTAATTAATTTATTGATAGTGTAGTGTTAGGTTTAATTGTAGATAATTGTAGGTATTTTATTTAATTAATTTATTGATAGTGTAGTGTTAGGTTTAATTGTAACTTAGGTTAGGATTTATTTTACAGGTAATTTTGTTATTATTTTAACTAGGTAACTATTAAATAGTTATTAACTATTTAATTACTATTGTGCCTGGTTAAAATAATTACAAAGTTGCCTGTAAAATAAATATTAATCCTAAAATAGCTACAATATAATTATAATTTATATTGTAGCTATGTTAGGATTTATTTTACAGGTAAGTATTTAGCTTTAAATAGGAATAATTTATTTAATAATAGTTAATTTATTTCGTTAGATTTAAATTATATTTAATTTAGGGGGGTGTTAGTGTTAGGGTTAGACTTAGCTTTAGGGGTTAAAAAATTTATTAGAGTAGCGGTGAGCTCCGATCGGCAGATTAGGGGTTAATACTTGAAGTTAGGTGTCGGCGATGTTAGGGAGAGCAGATTAGGGGTTAATACTATTTCTTATAGGGTTATTGAGGCGGGAGTGAGGCGGATTAGGGGTTAATAACTTTATGATAGTAGCGCTCAGGTCCGGTCGGCAGATTAGGGGTTAATAAGTGTAGGTAGCTGGCGGCGACGTTGTGGGGGGCAGATTAGAGGTTAATAAATATAATATAGGGGTTGGCGGTGTTAGGGGCAGCAGATTAGGGGGTACATAAGGATAACGTAGGTGGCGGTCGGCAGATTAGGGGTTAAAAAAATTTAATCGAGTGGTGGCGATGTGGGGGGACCTCGGTTTAGGGGTACATAGGTAGTTTATGGGTGTTAGTGTACTGTAGAGCACAGTAGTTAAGAGCTTTATGAACCGGCGTTAGCCCAAAAAGCTCTTAACTACTGACTCGACTCTAAATACCGGCGTTAAAAAGATCCCATTGAAAAGATAGGATACGCAAATGACGTAAGGGGATCTGCGGTATGGAAAAGTCGCGGCTGGAAAGTGAGCGTTAGACCCTTTAATGACTGACTCCAAATACCTGAGGGCGTTAAAAACCAGCGTTAGGAGCCTCTAACGCTGGTTTTCACGGCTACCGCCCAACTCTAAATCTAGGCCAAAGATTCTTAGGGAGTGGAAATATACCAGTGCAAAAAAAATAAATCTAGTTAAAAAATGTCTCCAAGTTGGAAAGTTGCTTGCAAGCAGAGGCAAGTGAGCAAATGAATAGGATTTCAAAAACAAAGAGCTGAAAAGGAAAACCACCCCTCTTGCCCCTAGTTTGGGACAGAGAAACTTAGGCCTAGATTTGGAGTTTTGTCGGTAACGACCCGCGTAGCTAACGCCGGCTTTTTTCTGGCCGCACCATAAAAATAACTCTGGTATTGAGAGTCCACATAAAGGCTGCGTTAGGCTCCAAAAAAGGAGCGTAGAGCATTTTTAACGCAGCTTCAACTCTCGATACCAGAGTTGCTTATGCAAGCGGCCAGCCTCAAAAACGTGCTCGTGCACGATTCTCCCATAGAAAACAATGGATTGTTTGCTATGGGGAAACACTTCCTACGTCTGCACCTAACACCCTAACATGTACCCCGAGTCTAAACACCCCTAACCTTACACTTATTAACCCCTAATCTGCCGCCCCCGCTATCGCGGACCCCTGCATATTATTATTAACCCCTAATCTGCCGCTCCGTAAACCGCCGCTACTTACATTATCCCTATGTACCCCTAATCTGCTGCCCTAACATCGCCGACCCCTATATTATATTTATTAACCCCTAATCTGCCCCCCACAACGTCGCCTCCACCTGCCTACACTTATTAACCCCTAATCTGCCGAGCGGACCTGAGCGCTACTATAATAAAGTTATTAACCCCTAATCCGCCTCACTAACCCTATAATAAATAGTATTAACCCCTAATCTGCCCTCCCTAACATCGCCGACACCTAACTTCAATTATTAACCCCTAATCTGCCGACCGGAACTCACCGCTAACCCTATAAATGTATTAACCCCTAAAGCTAAGTCTAACCCTAACACTAACACCCCCCTAAGTTAAATATAATTTACATCTAACGAAATTAATTAACTCTTATTAAATAAATTATTCCTATTTAAAGCTAAATACTTAGTCTTCATCCAAGCGGGGCAGAAGAGGTCTTCCATCCGATTGAAGTCTTCATCCAGGCGGCATCTTCTATCTACATCCATCTGGAACGGAGCGGCAGCATCCTGAAGACTTCCGACGCGGAACATCCATCCTGGCCGACGACTGAACGACGAATGACGGTTCCTTTAAATGACGTCATCCAAGATGGCGTCCCTCGAATTCCGATTGGCTGATAGGATTCTATCAGCCAATCGGAATTAGGGTAGGAATATTCTGATTGGCTGATGGAAGTTCAATCAAGTTCAATCCGATTGGCTGATCCAATCAGCCAATCAGATTGAGCTCGCATTCTATTGGCTGTTCCGATCAGCCAATAGAATGCGAGCTAAATCTGAGTGATCAACCTCAGCTTCAGCCTTAACCCATTACAGCCCAGGAGGAATCAGGGGCAACTATAAAGTATGATTTTTTTTACCTATTTAATATTACATACTATTTGTTTATGGCTAGTTCTGCCTTTCTTAGCAATACAGCCCAACCTATGCCCACCTGTTCCCTTTGTGTTTACCCTTACTGGTAAGACAAGAAACTTTGTAAAGTGTGTATTGGACAGATTTATAGTGGAAGCTTTTCTGATTCATTTGATTTACAAAATCTTGACTGTGCCTCTAATGCTGAAAATTTTGAATCTGACTTACCTATGGTGTTTGACACTGCAAATATTTCAGAGTTTATTAAAGGGATTAAGAGTTCCCTGGGCATTGAAGATGAACTGTCTCAAGTATCATCTGATTGGTTTAGTTCAAATTTTCCACCAGACCAGTATTCTCCTGTTTCTGATGCTTTAAAGTCTATGTATTCAAATATTTTTGCAAGATCTGTAAAGCAGCTTGGGATATCTAAAAAATAAATAAGACGTTTTCCCATTTTTATGATGCTGGATCTTTTAAAGATGTAATGGATAAAATAATGGAGCATATTTTGAAAGGAATTTATCTCCATCAGGGAGTCTTATTTCATTTTAGCAGCACTATCTATCTACAGGCTGTATACTATTGATTGTGTGCTAATATTAGCAGAACTATCTGTCTGCAAGCTGTATACTATTCATTGTGTGATAATATAAAGTTTTAGGCACAATTACAAACATGTAAAATGTATTTAATCTTCTTTTTTGGTGGAAACATTGTTTTCTTTTTTTAAGGCTTTTGTTAAAAGTCTGATAGTATTTATTCTTACCTTTTTGTTTCGCTGCAGGTTTTTTCCTTGGCCTAATTTTTCACCTAGGCCCCTTTTTATTCACCTGCCTTTAATTATCTAGGGAGCATTTAGGAGACGCACCCTGATTGATTTTCTTCTATTTGTAGTTGATTTAAAAAAAAAAAAGAAGTGATTTTTGAGTATGAAGCCTTTTTACTTTTTGAGTAAAAAGGCTCAAATCAGCCTAAAGAATCAATTCCGCCTTGGTTTGTCTGAATCACTCAAGGATGAACTTTCACGTTTAGAGATCCCTGATACCCTTGATGGCCTCATTAAACTCAGTACTTCATTGGATAGAAGACTCAGAGAAAGGAGGGCAGAAAGGGCATCATATGACAACCCATCCAGAAAACCCTATCAGAGCTTAACAAGTCAAGATAGAGCTCATGGGAGTTCTACTCCAATGGAAATTGGGGTTCTCAGAGGACCTCTGACTCCAGAGGAAAAGGCAAGAAGAAGAATGGAAAATCTCTGTTTATACTGCGCACAAAAATAACATGCAGTCTCAACTTGTCCTTTATTGAAAAAACAAAAGAATGGTAAGCCAATAATAAATGACTTTATTTATAGCATTGAAAACAATTCACAAATGACTCTGTCCATTTTTTTGCAGTGGGACCAGAAAAACATGCAAACCCAGGCATTAATTGATTCGGGCGCTTCAGGAAATTATATTGATTCCTCATATGTATATAAAAATAAAATACCAATTGTGTGCAAGCAAAACCCTGTTTCCATTAAATTAATAGATGGTTCTTACATACAACAAGGGCCAATTACACATCATACTGTTCCTCTGCTTTTAACTACTACTCAAGGACATACAGAGTATTTATCTTTTGATCTAATATCAATTCATATGCACACACTAATTCTAGGTTTTCCATGGTTGAAGAAACACAACCCCACTATTAATTGGGCTTTAAATAAGTTAACATTAGACTCCATCTTTTGTTCAAATACTTGTTACCCACATCACATTATAGCCATACTTGAAAATGGTCTACCCGTGTGTTATCAGGACTTGGCAGATGTATTTAATTTAAAAGAGGCAGAGAATCTCCTACCACATAGGGAATTTGACTGCCCGATAGATATAATACCTGGTTCAAAGATCCCTCATGGTAAGATCTATCCTCTCTCTCAAGAGGAATTAATGTACATCAGAAACTATTTAGATGAGAACCTACGTAAAGGTTTTATTTCCCATTCCACATCTCCTGCAGCAGCAGGAATGTTTCTTATCAGAAATAAGGATGGTACCATAAGACCTATAATTGATTATAGGGCATTAAATAACATCACAGTTAAAAATAGGTACCCCTTACCCTTGATCCCCGAACTCCTTGAACGTTTAAATGGTGCCACCATATACACCAAATTAGACTTGAAGGGCGCTTACAATTTGATCAGAATAAAGGAAGGTCATGAATGGGAAAACGGCATTCCGAACCCGATATGGCCTTTTCCAGTATAACGTAATGCCATTCGGTTTGAGTAATGCCCCAGCGACTTTTCAATTTTTTATAAATGAAATTTTCCGTGACCTCATCGATGTTTGTGTCATAATTTATTTAGATAACATCCTAATCTATTCTAAAACACCACACGAACATGAAAAACATGTACGCTGGGTGTTAACACGATTAAAAGAACAAAAATTTTATGCCAAATTGGAAAAGTGTTCCTTTCATGTTAATCAAATAAAATTCTTAGGCTATATTATTAGTCCAAACAAAATTCAGATGGATCCAGAGAAGGTTTCAGCAATTCTGAATTGGCCTATTCCAACTTCAACAAAAAACGTACAAAGGTTCATTGGTTTTGCGAACTTCTATACAAAATGAATTAAAATAAATTTCCTCTATCGTAAAACCATTAACAAAACTAACAAGTGAAAAACAAAAATTCAAATGGACGGACTCCGCAACCATTGTCTTCAACAGTTTGAAACAGCATTTCACTACAGCCCAGTACTAGCAATGCCAGATTTTGATTTAGAATTTATCCTAGAGGTAGATGCATCTGATACAGGTATTGGAGCAGTATTATCACAGCAAAACAAGAATTAAACAGAGACCCATCCTATTGCTTTTTATTCAAAAATGTTAACAAGTGCTGAGAATAACTATAGCATTGGAGATAAAGAACTCCTTGCTATAAAATGTTCTTTAGAACACTGGAGACATTTGTTAGAAGGATCCAAATTACCCTTTATGATCTATACAGATCATAAAAATCTTGAATATTTAAAAACAAGCAAAACTTTAACAGCAAGACAAGCACGTTGGTCATTATTTTTTGACCGTTTTAATTTCCTCTTAACCTACAGACCAGGAAGTTTGAATACAAAAGCAAATGCCCTGTCGCGACTCGACGATCAATCCTCTCAAGACAGTACCACTCAGATTATACCAAAAGAAAAGATAATAGGCATACTTACACTATTAGAAGAAGATATTTTGAAACAACTCAATCAAGAACTCCCTCATGGAATAGACTGTCAGAAAGATCCATCCACTGGTCTATATTATCATAAAACTAAACTTTATATACCTGAGCGAATCAGAACTTCTGTTCTTAAACAGACCCATGATGGGACCTTAGCAGGTCATCCAGGTATTCAAAAAACTATTGACCTAACTAGAAGAATACTTCATAACAGATTATGTAAAACATTGTGATACATGTGCCAGAAATAAGTTGGTTCACAAAAGGCCGACGGGTCTTTTATCCCCTCTGCCTATTCCTGAAAAGCCATGGAGTACCATATCAATGGACTTTATATCCGACCTACCCGATTCACATCACTTTAACACTATATTAGTAGTAATTGACCACTTGACAAGACTAGCCCACTACATACCATTAAAGGGTCTACTAACAGCCTTAACCACAGCCCAGGTCTTCTTAGATAATATAGTTCGCTTACATGGACTTCCGACCGTTATCATTACTGACCGTGGTACTCAGTTTACCTCTAATTTCTTGAAATCATTATGTAAATTAATCAAGATTGATTCAAGGTATTCAGCAGCTTTTCACCCCTAGAAGAATGGTCTGACTGAGAGACTTAACCAGACTCTTGAACAATATCTTCGTTGCTTTATAACTCATCTCCAAGATGATTGGTCAACTTATCTCCCAATGGCAGAATTCTGTTATAACAATACCACATCATCCTCAACAAAGTTATCACCATTCTTTGCTACGTATGGATATCATCCCACCACAGTTTCGTTATCCTCTCAAACGGTTAATTCACCCTCTGCCATGGACTTTGCGACTACATTACAAGATCGATTGAATATCTTAAAGAGGCATTTATCAGACGCCAAAGAAAATCAAAAGCGGTTGTTTGATCTACATCATACAACCAGTCCTCTTTATCAAATTGGAGATCAAGTTTTACTCTCAGCAAAGAATCTTAAGTTATCTGTTCCTTGTAAAAAATTGGCAAATCAATTCTTAGGACCTTTTACTGTGAACAAGGTGATTAACCCTAGTGCGGTGAGACTAGATCTCCCCCGGGATTATAGGATTCACCCCACCTTCCATGTCTCCCTGTTGAAGCCCTATCTTTCCCCACCTCAGCCTCTCTCCCAGCCTTGACCACCTCTGGTTATCATCAATGACCAGGAGGAATATGAAGTTGAAGCTGTACTTGATTCCAGGACAACGCCTGGCAGCTCCATACGGATCTTCGCACTCCTCGTCTTCTACGGGACTTTAACCGCCATTACCCTACTAAGCCTAGCTTGGAATCCCCTGGGGTGCTTCCTTGGGGGGGGGGGGGGAGATGTGATATACCTTTAAGCTATGCTCCTCCTATCTTGGTTCCTCCCTATTTAAGGTCTCCTATTTCATCTATTCACTGCCTGAATATTGAAGTTAATCCTTCTACTAAACTTCTCGGCAGAAGCATCTCTTTTTTCAGGTCTCCTAATTGAAGAATCTAAAGCATATCTCTACTCTTTGAATTGCCACTTGTTCGTGCTGTTACTTTGTTGCAAGCTTAACTTAGCCTCCATCCGTAATCCGGTATCCTTGAACGCCGGATCTACTTTCTCACCGCAACCCGGAAGTAAGCCGCATTCACACACGCAGACTGCCATCACAGACACGGAGGTCTCAGCGCAGTTACGGAGGTCCCACTCGGTACTCATGGGGTAACGTACATAACCTAAGACTGGGCTCTGTATTACTAAACATACTTACCTCGTTTGCCTCATTCATATGAATATTGGAGGTTTCATTTATCAGCTGTTTCTTTTCTCAAACATATCTAGTATCTCTGTAGCTTGTCTGGACTTGTAAATATTTTAGTATGTGTGTGAATGTGTGAAGTAAAGGGTCATCATAAGCCTGCAAATCTAATCTGATTATTACTGTAAATAAATCTACAAATATCAGTTACTTGCTACAGAGTATTTACTAGGAAAACTGCTATTTGATAAAAACTTCCTAATTATGTTTATCCATCACTCTTAACACTTAAGATTGTTATTCAAAGTGTTTGCTCATCATATATCAATTGTCTCACATTGGCTATTCAGTTTACATAGAAGTAGTAATCTGCTTAGTACAAAAAGGCGCAACAAGCTCTAATTAAGGGCTAATTCTTTATAGTGAAATCTGAGATTCACATAACTTTATAACTAGCAAGGTAAATGAAACTCACCACACCCATGCAATAGTGTGAAAAGTTAAAGACTGTTCAGCTTAGCATCAAATGTCCTTACTGATAGCAGAAACAGACTGATAGCTGAACATGCAGAGATGCTTCTGTTTCTTAATAAGAACTTGCCCCTAACTTTTGAAAATTATTCTAATTGCTAGATTGCCTGTTATACTGCTAGTTCTCATCTTGCACAATTATGCTCAAAACATACTGTACTCTGAGGAACATCCTTAGCCAGGGCTGGACTGGAAATATAAGAAGCCCTGGAAAAATATTAAGAGCAGCCCTATTTTCTGTTGAGTCAGTAGAATGCAAATGCCCCATATTTCTCAAAGGGGATTACTGGGATACTCCTTCCCCAATATTATTTTTAGAATTAAATTATATTACTTTGTATTAAGTACAAATGTCAGATTGATTAGTTATATAGGCACCCTACAACCCAATTGCATCCAGTAATCACCCCTTTAAATTGTAGCTTTCCAGCCCCAGCTGCTGCAGCTGTTATTTATTGTTGTTATTATTAATATATGTTATTGTAATATTTTTATTTATAAACATGTTCTGTGAATTTTGTGACAACAAGCAAATAAAACTGTTTAATTATTTAAAAATGTCTTTTGAGGTACAGTTCATAATTATAAAGAGGCGATCTTAAATCATTAGTCTGTATTGTGCTTGGTAAACTGTCATGACATTAAAAAAAGTATCGGTAATTGGTATCGGTGAGTATTTGAAAAAAGTATCGGTACTTGTACTCAGTCTTAAAAAAATGGTATTGGTGCAACCCTAGTATTAACCTGTAATGAACAAAGAGTAGGTGCATTAGTACCCAAAGAAACAGCATTAGATTGTCTGCATGCATCAACAAATCTAAACATGAGCCTAATAATGGTCAAAAGGTGTTCAGGAGACTCAGTTTCTATCGTAAATTTAGGGACAGAATTCTGCGGCTCCATTATAGCATATAGCAAAGCAATGCAATAAACACTATAAAATACCTTAAGAAAGCTCTTGAGGAAAGGAAATCATATACCCCGCCTAAGCAGCTTGCAGAGACAATGTGCCCTAAGCCAAACTGAGTAAAGGAGCAAACATTACTGTAGAAAGCAAGCCAAACAACTCACTGTCAAAAAGGCAAAGAGCGCGCAACAAAAATCCGACGAGTGCATAACCAGACCTGCGTACATTAACACCCGGATTGCGCTAACCTAACAGCAAAACCCGGGCCCGTAAAAATAACCTTTAACTCCTAGAGGGCTAAGGGCATGCTCTAACCCAATGAGCGTAAAACCGACATGCGTAAACCTGGTAAACGAAAACTGTCAAACACGTGAAAAATAAGTGTGGCCAAAAACTAAGTGTACCGAAAAAGCCACTGCACGCAAACCAAGGTTATAGTGAAGAATCTGTCCCAGGGCCATATATAAAAGTGCCCATAAATTGGCTAAATGAGTGTCTATATATTAAAAATAAAATATACTTACCCATAGACACTCATCCACTATCAAACAAGTAGTAGACAGTCAAACCAGTACTGAAACATATCAGCAGAGGTTATGGAATAGGAGTATAATGCAGATCTATAAAGGGAGGCAGAAGACACGCCCCTGTGGCCGATTACAGAGTCCCTATGAAGGATTTTCCATGGGTTGAAACCATCGGATCATAAACCATACCTCAAATTAATCCCTCTGACAAGCATTTTACTCCGAGGGGAACTGGGCGTCAACATAGACTGAAAACCCTTTCCCTGAAGAACACATGCCATCATCATTCTTCAACCAGCTGAGGCAAAGTAAAGACTAAGGTATTTGTGAGATGGGAGCAGGCCCGGACTGACCATAGGGCATAGCGGGCAAATGCCCGGTGGGCCACTGGTTATCTTAGCCCCGCCCACTAACTGCCCAAAAATTTTTTTTAGTGTGGTGCCGGTGCGGCTGTTGGGCTGCAGATTACTTTAGCCCCAGGGCCGGATTAACATAGGGGCTATTGGAGCTGAAGCTCCAGGCAGTCCTATGTCCCCAAAAAGGCCCATGAGAGTAGACAGTGAGTGGTTATTTTTCTTATTTTTTATGTGTGCCTTTCTAAGAGCGCTCAGGCTCTTAGAATGATGATGGGGCTGACCAGTGAGGTGGAGCTGCATAGGAGCCTGAAGACAGAGAAGAAGTTGGTGATCGGAGATTGAGACAGCCAGGAGAGCAGGAGTCAAGAAAGGTAGGCTAGGCTTAGGCTATGTGTGTGTGTGATCAAAATTGTAGAAGGCAGTTTTAAAGAAAAATAAATAAATTTGTAGCTAGTTTTTTTTTCTTTTTTTTTAAATTTATATTACCGTGGGAGGGGCGGGGCTTTGGCGGGGCGGGGGCATGACCAAGTGTGTTGTAACACACTGACAGTGTAACACTGTGGAGATGGAGAAAACTCAAGGCGCTAGGGGCTGGTGCTTATGGGGGTTGCTGACTCTGCTGAGGCTGATGGGGGTTACAGGGGAGTGCTGAGGCTAATTTGGGTTACAGGGGGGCCCTGGGGCTGATGGTGGTTACAGGGGGGGCCCTGGGGCTGATGGTGGTTACAGGGGGGCCCTGGGGCTGATGGTGGTTACAGGGGGGGGCCTGGGGCTGATGGTGGTTACAGGGGGCCCTGGGGTTGGTGGTGGTTACAGGGGGGTGCTGAGGCTGATTGAGTTTACAGTGGTGTGCACTGCTGAGGCTGATGGTAGTTACAGGGGGGACCCTGGGGCTTATGGTAGTTACAGGGGGTGCCCTGGGGCTGATGCGGTTTACAGGGGGGTGATGACTCTGATGAGGCTGATTGGAGTTACAGGGAGGCTCTGGAGTTGATGGTAGCTACAGGGGGGCCCTGGGACTGATGGCAGTTACAGGGGGCCCTGGGGCTAATGGGAGTTACAGCGGGACCCTGGGGCTGATGGGAGTTACAGGGGGACCCTGGGGCTGATGGGAGTTACAGGGGGGCCCTGGGGCTGATGGGATTTACAGGGGGCTCTGGGGCTGATGGAGATTACAGGAGGGCCCTGGGGCTGATGGGGTTTACAGGGGGATGCTGAGGCTGTAAACCTCATCAGTAACAGGGCCCCCCATAACCATCAGCCTCAGCACCACACCCTGTTACCCCCATTTGCCCCAGGGTTTCCCTTGTAACCCCAATCAGCCTCAGCACCCCCATCAGCCCCAGGGTCCTATTTGTAACCCCAATCAGCCTCAGCCCCCCCCCTGTAACCAGCATCAGCCCAGGGCCCCCCTGTAACCCCCATCAGCCCCCCCCCTGTAGCCACCATCAGCCCTAGGGCCCCCCTGTAGCCACCATCAGCCCCAGGGCCCCCCTGTAACAACCATCAGCCCCAGGACCCCCCCTGTAACCATCATCAGCCTCAGCATCCCCCTACCAAACCATCAGCCTCAGCACCCCACCCTGTAACCATCATTAGCCCCAGGGTCACCCTTGTAACCCCAATCAGCCTCAGCACCACCCTGTAAACCCTATCAGCCACAGGAGTAGTCCTCACAGGTTGCCTGAACACCTAAGCCCCTGATTAGTAATGTTCAAGTATGCCCCTAAGTTCCCTAACACTATACATTCTCCGGTAGGACTTGCCCTCTGTGAGAGGGGGGGGGGTAAGGCAGATCGATGTTTGGGGGACTCAGAGGCCTGGGGTTCCTTTTTAAACTATAAGATACTATAATTTATGTTAATCCCTTTGAAATTCATCCTTTTTTGAGTAATTATCCTAATATTTTCCATTAAGCTTATATGTGGGATGCTTATCTATGATGCCAAGAGGTTGATTTCAGTGTCTACATAAAAGGACTGTTAACATCTTTACTTATACATAGTTTGTCATATACAGATATTTGAATCTCTGTGAAGCTGGAGCTTTTATTTTATCTTCTCTGGGCAATTTGTATGTATTTATGTTTTTGTACTTTGTTTATTTCTCATTTTATGTAGGATAATAATCATTAGAGTCCCTAATAAATAAGATGCTGCTAGCAATTTTTAAACAATAAAAATTCTACTCCAGGATTTTTATTGTTTAAAAAGATAGCTAATCCCTTTATTACCCATTCCACAGTTTTGCATAACCAACACAGTTATATAAATACACTTTTAATCTCTGTAATTACCTTGTATCTAAGTCTCTGCAGACTGTCCTCTTATCTCAGTTATTTTAACGGACATGTTTTTTATTCAGTCAGTGTCCTCTCATACGTAACTCCACGGGTGTGAGCGCAATTTTATCTATATGACACACATGAACTTACTCCCTCTAGCTGTGAAAAACTGTCAAATGCATCCAGAGAAGAGGTGGCCTTCAAGGCATTCGAAATTAGCATATGAGCCTATCTAGGTTTAACTTTCAACAAAGAACACTAATAGAACAAAGCAAATTTGATGATAAATGTATATTAGAAAATTTGTTTAAAGTGACATGCCCTATCCGAATCATGAAAGTTTTATTTTGACTAGACTATCCCATTAAATAAGAAATGGTGAGCGGAGGGGGAGAGGGGGTCACTTTGCCCTAAAATGCCAGTGCCTCTTTTTGGTCCTCTTTTGGTCCTGGGTGGGAGGGGTTTTATAGAGCTCTTGGGGTTTCGGAATCTTTGCCTCCATCTAGTGGTAGAGAAGAGGAAGCAGCATTTGAAGGGAAGCTTAAAGGGATATTAAACCCAAAAATTTTCTTTCATGATTCAGATAGAAAATACAATTTAAAACAACATTCCAATTTACTTCTATTATCTAATTTGCTTAATTATTTAGATATCTTTTGTTAAAGAAATAGCAATGCACATGGGTGAGCCAATCACATTAGGCATCTATGTGCAGCCACCAATCAGAAGCTACAGAGCCTATCTAGATATGCTTTTCAGGAAAGAATATCAAGAGAATGAAGCAAATTAGATAATACAAGTAAATTAGAAAGTTGTTTAAAATGGTATCCTCCATCTGAATCATGAAAGAATTTTTTGGGTTTAATGTCCCTTTAATTTCGTGACACAATGCCACTAACATGCTCTCCTAAAAGATAGAAATGGTTTATAATTTAGATGTGGCTCAAAGAAGAGGATATTCACTTCTGTATTGTTTGTGTGTCTAGCAGGAATGAGTGGAGTTGGGGAGTTTAGCGGGGGGGAGCCAATTTCACAGTACCTACGGCAGCACAAATCCTATATATATGCCACTGCACTGATTTAATGATGGAGCGTTAATGTTTATTTAAAGTGGTAGCATTTTTAACTGATGAGCAGAGGTATCTGGATTTCATACTGACTGAGAGGACTAAATCCCAGATGACTTAAAGGGATATTAAATAAGATGAGAATGTAATATAAAATGTTTCATTATGTATAGATAAAAACTTTACAGTATATTTTCATTATTAATTTTGTTCCCTTTTCCGGTAATTTAACTCTGACAATTGTTGGTTTTCTAAATTCCACTGAGTTTCTATAAAGTAATGGGCACCACCATGTTTGCACCTTAATTGTTTCCCCTGCTCAAAACAATTAGGAAGATATAAAACAGGCAATAAAAGAGCCTTCCAAAAAGGGATTCCACACATCTTACTTTTATGAAGGGGAGAATTTTTAATCTCATGATTTTATCTCAAACATAACTCAAATGAGTATTGCTTTTTCTCTGGAAATAAGCTTCACCAATCAGCAAATCAAACCTATCTGCTGCTGATAAGTTAATAAACTTGAAACAGTTGTCCAGAAGTGGTTTGGTTTTGCTGCACCTATCCCATAAACCCAATTAGAACAATACAGCAACAAAAACCTTCTATATCCAGTGAAATCAGGTAGGAATATTCAGGGGGCCACAATATAGAGAGCTATCTTAAGGGACTCATACACATAACATAGCAAACACAGACCGCTCTGTTCCTTGTACAACGAATCATTAGGCGAGTCTTATAAACTGCTACAATAGCTAAATAGCTTAACTCTCTAAGCAGAGTCTCACCATCAAAGGTGTTTAGTTCATAATGCACAGCGGGTCTGGTGCTCCTTCTCTAAATAATGATCCTTCTTCCTGTAATACAGCATTTGCTCTTGTTGCTGCATTTCTTTACTGTCTGTTCAGCTCTGCTTCCAGTATTCAGCCATACCTCATGACACCAGAACCATGTGACGACAGACCAGCCGGTTTTAAGTGGCTCCCCTGGTATGGACAAATCACCTTCCTGGCTGGAACACTGGTGCTGTGCAATATCCAAGGTCGAAGAAAGTGGAAACCCCAGCCGAAAGTTGAACAAATTTATTTTTTATTCAATAAACACTAAAATCAGAAGTTCATACTTGAATAAGTATCAGCAGCATCCGTCTAACGCGTTTCAGCTGATACCAGATGTACTATTAGACTTAGTACGGCTTATATCAGCTGAAACACATTAGACGAATGCTGCTGATACTTATTCGTATATGAGCTGCTGTTTTTAGTGTTCATTGAATAAAAAATAGTTTTTACGACTTTTGGCTTGGATTTTCACTTTCTTCTACCTTAGATTGCTGTGGTTAAACACTGTATTTGGAAGCAAAAAGTGTGAGATATTGTATATCTTATTTGCATATCTCACCCAGAGCTCCATGGTGCATTGGTAACAGAGTACTTCTGGGGAAAAGCAAAGGGGGGGTACTTGCCTAGATTTGCTAATTATAGAACCTAAACCTTTACACTTCTATTTTTAATATTTCAACAATAAAAGAGACATCAAAAATGTATTTCATGATTCCAATAGAACATACAATTTTATATTACATTACAATTTACTTCTATTATCAAATTTTCCTTGTTATTCTTTGTTAAAAAGCAGGGATGTAGGCTCAGGAATGTGCACTATATGGCAGAAGTTTTGCAACAATGTTATACACTAGCAAGAGCACTAAACGGCAGCACTATTTCCTGTCATGTAGTGCTTCAGGCATGTGCACGCTACCTATCTAGGTATCTCTTTACCAAAGAATAACATGTGAATGAAGCAAATTTGATAACAGACGTAAACTGGAAACTTTTTTTTAAATTGTATTCTCTATCTTAATAATGAAAGAAAAATGTTGGGTTTCAAATCCCTTTTAATATAATTGTAAAAATACATCTACATATTATCTTTGCTTTGAATACACCATTATGTTTAGCATGTATTTACTGTTTAACATCCCTTTAACCATAGTGACATTCAAATACAAATCTAAATTGTCAAATAAAGATTTGTAGTCTAAAAAAAAAAATTGAATTTACAAATACAATTATTTTTTTTATTTTTAAAGTACAATTCTTTTTGTTTGGAATTACACTTCCAGTATGTGTCAAAATACTGTCAAAAATAAATCTACTTCCCATTTTGCTAAAGGATTTGTGATGTCACAGCATTCACTTCTGCAGTTTTGCTGGGAACTAGCTGCTCTTTTGCTTTCAATTAAATGTGGAGAAATGGCTGATAATGCCAGCACATCAACATATCATGTAACATACAACATGGCTTAACATGCCAGAAATTATTATTGTAATTTACATAATACAACTATGTATGGGCGAATGTGTACATTTTTGAATTTCAAAAATAGAACGAATGTTATTATCGAAATTCGAATTATAAATTCGAGTGTCGATAAGAACGAATATTCTATAAAATTCTATTTTCAAATGTTTTTTCAGTTTTCGAATGTGACATTCGATTTCGAATGTGACATTCGATTTCGAATGTGACATTCGATTTTGAATGTGACATTCGATTTCAAATGTGCATATTCGATTTCGAATGTAACTTCCTTTTTCGAATGCGTATTTCCGTTTTCGAATTTCACTTTCGATTTCGAATGTCAATTTCGATTGAAAATAAAAGATTGAATATACAGATTCGAAATTCGAAAGTATGTATTTGATTTTTATGGACATTCGAAATCAAAATGGATTGCATTATTTCGAATATGTACCTTTTTGGCTGTGTTCTATAAAAAAAAAATTTGCTGGGAGAAAAGCAACTAATATCAGACACCCAGCTGTGGCTGAGACAGGTTGGTTGTGTGGCATTGCTTGTTCATTTATTTGTCTAGCTAGGTCAAATTTCTCTTTGTTTCTGTGCTATTTGCTTTATTTTGTTGCCTTTTTTAAGCACAGCAAGCAGCAAATTTAGTATAACAAACAGAAAACTTTTGAGGAGTAGTATTTTTTTTATTCTTAGTTTAACTTAAAAAAAACAAAACATGTCTTTACCTGTTGGTGGTATCTCCCCTGATGGGCAAGATAGGAGGAGTGCATCAGCTGCTGCTGATGTTGTTGCAGGTCTTAGTGATGAGGCTGATTTTAAATCCTCAGTTAAAGAAGGAAATGGATCGCATGCCGCTGGTGATCCAAGTACTTCTTTGGCTGCAGGATTTGAAGAGCACTCATTCCTAACAGATGTGGACCTGCAGGATATGTTGTCTCCTAATGTTAGTGGGATTCAACATTCTGCAGCAAGTCAAGGCAAGGGTTTTACAACCTTTGATATTGACTTAATTGGGGAAGAGTCAAGTGCCAAGTTTGATGATTCCGGGGAGAAGTTAAGTTCCACACAAACTTCTTCTCCCATGGCGGAGGATGTCATCCACCATTCGGTGAATTTGGGACTTGATGCTTCTTTGCATGATGTGTCAGCTGACACATCAGATGCAATGGGGTCAGAATTAGTTGTGGTACCTGAGTGTGGTGTTAATTCCCAGCACTCTGGTGTTGCTGTGCCTGTGGAGGCCGGGGTCCACCGCCCAGCAACTCCAGGTGTTACAGGTACTATAGTTACTTCTGACGACACCGTTATTTACACATCTCCCACTACCTTACCCTCTTCTGATGCACCGGTGTCTCTCACCGTCCCTGCTGAATCACAGCGCAGGCATGATGCTGGAGTTGGGAAATCCAGACTCAGGTCGTGGGTATGGGAATATTTTTGTATCCCTTACGGCTCCAGTGTAAATGAAGCACTGCAGGTGCTGTGTATTCATTGTGGGAGGAGCATTAGGAGGGGGAAAGGAGGGAGATTGGGCACTACTGCCCTTACGCATCACCTCTCCACTGTGCACAAGGAGATAGAGAGGTCATGTCCTAAAAAAGGACGTGCAACTCCTGGTGCTGACAGTGGAGAAGGAGCTAGCTCCCCGGTGGTTGGACCCCCTCCTCCAGTTTTACACACCACAGGCACTACATCCAGTAGGAGTGTGGTGGATAGTCCATCAACAAGTTCTGGAACCTCCAAGAAATCTAGGTCGCGGAGATCCAAAACTGTTGCTGGACAGTCGAACGGTTTGCGTACTTCCAAGATAAGACCCTGTCCTGGAAGTGTTGCATCAACAAGCTCAAGTTCAGCCACGACAAGTGTAGCTGCGCCCCTTCCTTCCTCTTCTCCTCTACAGTCCTCTGTAACGCAAGCCTCAGCTGTAATAGCTGGGTTTGCTACATCACCTGCACAATTTTCACCGGTTTCCCCCTCCCAGTCCCCTACACATACATTGCAGGTAGGGTCATCTTTTGACCTTGCTGCACGTGGTTGTCAAAGGATTTTTCGCCTTTGTGGCTTAGTATGTGGTTTGTGCTCTACGGTGGTGTCATATGGAGATTGTTTTGCTTCCAGCAGATATGCAGCTTTGCGTGATCATTTGTCTGAGAGGCACCCCGAGGAGATCAGGAGAGTAGAAGAGGGCTTGTTATAGTTAACCTCCCCCCCCCCCCCAAAAAAAAAAATAAAAAAAATCAGTGCCTCATTTTGAGAGCACTTAAAGGGGTCTTCTTGTTGTGAAAGCAATTTTTAGCTTTCACAACATTATTGGTATTATTTCCCTTTGTCCATTGCCCCTGTTCTAAAATTAGTTTGCTGTTGGAGGTGTGTGGTGCTCACTGCACATGCGCAAGAGGCCCATCCTCCTAAAATCAGCAGTTGAAGCCTACACAACGGGTCAAGGAATTATATGGGCAGTATACTTCATTGCACAGGCACGCAAAATACCGCACATGCGGACACACACGACCCGACTCCTCACGCTCAGTTTAATAAGCTGCATCAGATGGTCCATAATTTTTACAGGTGATTTGGCCTTTAGTGCGCATGTGCGCACTGCCGTAAACAGGGGGTAAAAAAGAAAAAACACAACTATTAAACATCAAATAAATATGAGAAGCACAAATTTTAAACTTTTAGTGTATACGGTGGATTATATTAAACAATTTCATGTACAGTGTCATGTGGTCTGATGAAATTTAATGAAATTACACAGTACATGAAATTGTTTAATAAGTGATGCGGGTCCTGCATTCTTATAAGTCAAGACTAATTTTAGAACAACCCTCTCCCACAAAAAAAAAGTATTAACCACTACCTTGCCTTCCATCCCTTTTTATGTCATAGGTAGCACAGTTTATTTTAAAAAAAAATATATATATATACTGGTATATAATATATATATATATATATATATATATATATAATATATAAAAAAAATATATAAAAAAAAAATAAAAAATAAATAAATAAAAAAAAAATATATATATATAAAACAAATATAAAAAACAAAAAAAATGTTCCTTTTTTTGCATTTTCCCTTTTTATTTTTAAAGGGATATTTAAACCTAAATTTGTCACTGTTCAGACAGAGCATAATTTTTTCAGTTCTTTATTTACTTCTACTGTACAGATATTGTTTTCTCTTGGTATCTTTGTTAAAATTAAGCGGGAACAAAAGCTCAGGAGTGTGCACGTCTCTTGATCCCTAAATGGCAGCAGTTTTGCAAGAATGATTTGAAAGAGCACTAGATTTCTGCACCATTTCTTGCCATTTAGGGGTTCAGAATGCCTTGCCTCTACCTAGGTATCTTGTTTTCAACAAATAATATCAAGCAATATTTGTGGTACATTTCCTAAATAGAATTAAATGGTAAATTTATTTAAAGGGACAGTATACATCAGAATTGTTATTGTTTTAAAAGATAGATAATGCCTTTATTAGTACACATTCCCTAGTTTTGCATAACCAATGCGGTTATATTAATACACTTTTTACCTCTGTGATTTCCTTTTATTTAAGCCTCTGCAGACTGCCCCCTTATCTCAGTTCTTTTGATAGACTTGCATTTCATCCAATCAGTGCTGGCTCATAGTTAACTTAAAGTGTCTGAGCACAGTGTTATCTATTTGACACACATGAACTAACACCCTATATTGGTGAAAAAATGTAAAAATGCATTCAGAATAGAGGCGGCTCTCAAGGTCTAAGAAATTAGCCTGTGAAAGAGCATATGGTTAAGTTCCCAATTCACTTCTACTGTACTGACAAGTGACAACATGTATTGTCTTCTCTGAGTATTTTTTAAGAAAATAAGCAGGTACCAAAGTTCAGGAGTGTGCACGTCTCTTGATCACTAAATGGCAGCAGTTTTGCATGAATGATTTGAAAGAGCACTAGATGTCTGCATTATTTCCTGCCATTTAGGGGTCCAGAATGCCTTGCCTCTACCTAGCAGTGAATGCAGTGGACGGTGACTGAGGTCAGAGCCTGGTGTTTGCTGTAGGCCACTGCCAACGGCTATAAAACGCACAAGAAACATATATATATATACAGGTGGCCATCGTTTTACAACGGTTCAATTTACACCGTTTCAGAATAACAACCTTGTTTCCAGTCATGTGACTGCTATTGAAAAGCATTGAGAAGCAGTGCATTTATTAAAATTGCCAGTATGTGGAGCTGTCCGCTTGTGTTGCAGCAAAGCCAAGCAAGCTGAAATGAATCAGTTTAACCAGACCTGAGCTATCAAGCAGATTTCACAGGAACAAGATCTTCCTGTCTATAAATCAGTCCAGATTGGAATGCATAGAAAGAACTGTTTGTAGATAAATGCAAGTGAAGTCTGTGTTGTGTGATTATTTATTAGGTTTATAATGCTGTTTAGCATTTAAAGTCTTCATTTCAAAGCTTTAAAAATAATGTATAAGGTGTTACTTATGATAATTTTGAGAGGGGCCTGGAACCTAACTCCCTCACTTCCCATTGACTTACATTATAAACTGGGTTTTAATTTACAACAGTTTCAATTTACAACCATTCCTTCTGGAACCTAACCCCGGCGTAAACTGAGGTCTACCTGTATATATAATCCCAATAGAGGTAGCTTAAAGGGACAGTCAACACCAGATTTATTGTTGTTTAAAAAGATAGATAATCCCTTTGCTTTATTACCCATTCCTCAGTTTTGTATAACCGACACAGCTATAATAATAATAGACGTTTTACCTCTGTAATTACCTTGTATGTAAGCCTCTGCAAACTTCCCTGTTATTTCAGTCACTTTGATAGACTTACATTTTAGCCAATCAGTGCTCACTCCTAGGTAAATTCACATGCGTGAGCTCAATGTTATCTATACGAAATACATGAACTAACGCCCTCTACTGTTGAAAAACTGTAAAAATGCATTCAGATTCGAGGCTGTCTTCAAGGTCTAAGAAATTAGTAAGTATATGATTATGAACCTCCTAGGTTTAGCTTTCAACTAAGAATACCAAGAGAACAAATCAAATTTGGTGATAAAACTAAATTTGTAAGTTCTTTAAAATTTACATGCCCTATTTGAATCATGAAAATTTTCTTTCGGATTTTACTGTCCCTTTAAAGTTACGATTAAATTACATGACAATTAGCATTCTTTACAAAACACGCAATCGCATACAGGTAAGAAAATAATTCAATAGTTGTTAAATATATGCAAATGTAGTTCCAATATTTATACTTATCAACACAAATGGTACACAGAGGCAAGTGATATGGGTTTGAGGCGGATGAGCACTTACAGCTAGAGTATGGGCTGTGCTGGTATACAGACTGGCAGTTAATATGTGTACAAGGCTGGATGACATTCAGTTTTATCCTAGATATTGTTTTAATTTTTTGTTTGCATTGTAAGTAAACTATTTTCACAGGCCTGTATATAATGAAACATTTATTTTTAACTATCTCATCAACATTTATGATATGTCCAAACATAAACACTCATGTACTAATATACACTCTAATTCTAATATAGAAGAGTTAATATCAAATAGCTTAAGTGGACAAGTGATGTTATTCATATAACAAGTAACAAGTAGTTTCATCATTCCTAACGGTGCACAGAGTTGTAAGTTTATAAAATATCCTTGAAAGCAGAAATTTATACACCATTACAAGCAAAAAAACATTACTTTAATATTTCATAACAGCTTATTATTTACTGCATGCATAACCATTATTCTTGTTTTTTCCAAATATACTTCAGCACAACAATATGAAAAGAAAGTTCATATCAATAATTGTGCCTTATAAATAACATTTTAAGCCATATTAATGAAGAGTCCATGTCCCTATAATGCTAGCTCTCTCTCACAGCAAATACCCTGGGGGGACCAGTAAGCTCCGAGTCCGTCTAGCGAATCGAATCACTCGATTGGTATTGTGAGATAACTCTTGGAATTTGTAACTTTCTCCTATATCTGTGGTTAAAACAGAATGAAGGGGCGCCCTAGATGAGAGTCAAACAACTCACAGCAAATACCGAGGGGGACCGGTGAGCTCCGAGTCGCTCCAGTATATCGAATCACACAATTGGTATTGTGACATGAGATGGAATTTGCAAATTTCTCCTATATCTGTGGTTAAAACAGAATGAAGGGGCGCCTTAGATGAGAGTCAAACAACTCACAGCAAATACCGAGGGGGACTGGTAAGCTCCGAGTCGCTCCAGCATATCGAATCACACGATTGGTATTGTGACGTGAGATAACTTATGGAATTTGCAAATTTCTCCTATATCTGTGGTTTGCTTATGAGCATACATTTTTTGCAAAGTTATGGCTTTAATGTTATTTATAAGGTATAATTATTGATATGAACTATCTTTTCATATTGTTGTGCTGAAGTATATTTGGAAAAAAACAAGAATAATGGTTATGCATGCAGTAAATAATAAGCTGTTATAAAATATTAAAGTAATGGTTTTGTGCTTGTGGTGTATACATTTCTGCTTTCATGGATATTTTATAAAGTTACAATACAACTCCTTGCACTGTTATGTTATCAATGATGAAACTGGTTGTTGTTACATGGATAATTGTCAGTTGTCAGCTTCAGCTGTTTGATATTAATTCTATGTTACTTGCAATTTGAAAAATTAATGCATTACTTTCAATATATATATATATATACACGTACACTACCACCACACTCAGACATAATTACATATACACTCAGACACATATACACACACTATGGGAGCTGCCTCAGATTGGGAACTTTATTCTTGTCTGCTCTGAGCTGCAACAACTCAGTGGGTGGTGTTTGACGCTGGTGCTCGCGGCTCATAGGAAATACTAGTCATGGTGAGCAATGGAGCTAAGCAGACCTGCAGTGCTCACTCACTGCCTCTCTCCATAACTTAACATGTGATTAAAATATATATATATATGTTTTATTTATAAGTATTAATTGTTTGTATTAATTCAGTTTTGACCGCATATGGCCAGTGCCCCTGACTGCACGTCCCTGCTACCTAGGTATCTTGTTTTCAGCAAAAGATTATCATGGGATATTTTATGTACATTTTCTAAATAAAAGTACAGTAAATGGGAAACGTATTTTAAATTGCTGCACTCTGTAAAGGGCGTCTCTCATTGTCCTCATGAATTTTTATGTGTTTTATATCTCTTATTCTAAACTCTGTTGTCTTCTCTCTACTTTACACAAACACACTCTGTCTCATACACACACACATACACAAAAAAACAAAACAAAAACATATTAATCAAAACCAATCCCTTTTATGTGTTAGTTAACCCAGTTTGCCCTGACACTTTCTTTGCAGGGATATTTATTATTTAACCCTAAATTTGTCACTGTTCAGACAGAGCAAACGTTTTAAGTTCTCTGTTTACTTCTACTGTACTGACATTGTTTTCTCTGGGTATCTTTGTTGAAATTAAGTAGGAACAAAATCTCAGGAGTGTGCACGTCTCTTGATCACTAAATGGCAGCAGTTTTGCAAGAATGAATTGAAAGAGCACTGGATGTCTGAAGTCTGCACTATTTCCTGCCATTTAGGGGCCCAGAATGCCTTGCCTCTACCTAGGTATCTTGTTTTCAACATAGAATATCAAGAGATATTTGTGGTACATTTCCTAAATAGAATTTAATAGGAAACTTATTTAAAATTGCTGCGCTCTGTAGTTGGGCATCCCTCATTGTGCATAGGAAATTGAAGGCTTTTATATCTCTCTTTTATTCTAAACTCTCTAGTTTAATTTCCCAGTGCTACTATCCTCTCCCTTGTGGTTTGGTACGGTAAGTACTAGGTACATTAGTAATTTAAAATGAATCACATGATCACCTTGCTAACTTGGAAGTTTTTCTAACACCAAGGATGGCATGGTTTAGGCCAAACATTTCACCCCTAAAAATTTAAAACAAAAGGTGTGCAATTATATATTTAAAAAGAAATTAATGTCGAAAAAATTTCAAATGTTTATCTATTCAACAATTTGCAGTTGAATTTTGACATGATCTTTTTAATGCTTGACGCACCTTTTTTAAAAGCCTCTCTCTTAAAAGGCACATGGTATTGTGCCATCCATGCCACCATGGTAGTTTACTTTTGAAACATGCCGAGATTGGAATGGATTTTTATTTCCCCTGTAAATTTGCTTCCTTCCAGTTATCCTTTTTAGGAATCTGAGAAGAATACTTTGCAATTGATTAGAATATGGTCTGTAATAGCAGACCTCTTAAAGGGACATAACATGCTATTTAAAATCAGCTAATAAGAAATTCATTAATTATTTAAAGGATTGTGCAAGTTCAATTTTAACATTCAAGATTGTGATATAATACAGGATTTTAATAAACTTTCAAAGTTAAAGTATTTATATCTAAATGTGCACATCACAAATACTCAGCCTGAGTCTTACTAATTGACTTACTTATTGATCATCTTTGAAGGGATTGTCTAGTCAAAAATAAACGTCCATGATTCAGACAGAGCATGCAATTTTAAGCAACTTTCTAATTTACTCCTATTATCAATTTTTCTTTGTTCTCTTGGTATCTTTATTTAAAAAAAACTGGAAAGTAAGTCTAGGAGCCAGCCCATGTTTGGTTCAGCACCTGGATAGCGCTTGCTGATTGGATGGCTACATTTAGACACTAATCAGCAAGCGCTATCCATATGCTGAAACAAAAATGGGCTGGCTTCTAAACTTACATTCCAGCTTTTTAAAATAAAGATATCAAGAGAACGAAGAAAAATTGATAATAGGAGTAAATTAGAAAATTGCTTAAAATTGCATCCTCTATCTGAATAATGTTTAATTTTGACTATACTATCCCTTTAAGATTAACAGAATATATAAAAAGATGACCTATTCAAAAAAGTTATATTTCACAGAACCAGTGGATAAACACTGCAGTGCACAACTGCACATTTACTAAGTGAATTATTTTATAAATGTTCATAATTGTTCATTCTCACACAGCACAGAGATGAATTAGTTACAAGTTGGTTCCTTTTTTTTCTTGTAGACAAGAAATCTTTAGACATATTTTCTCTAAAGTAAAACAAAACAACTATTGATAATTTTATTGACAAATTTTTGTTTATTGAAGATAATCAAATCAGTCACGCTTGCCTTTAGTCTCTGTCTCACCCACAGCTCTTGTGTCAAACTCAATTTTATTGTAAGATTAAGAAAATCTATACCTTGAAAAGAAATTAGTGACCACAAAAAAATAATTTTCTAACTTTGAAAAAGAAAAAAAAAAAAGATCCGAAAGTAATGTTTTTCAGTCTATTATAATATTCAAAAAGGTGAAATTTGTTGAGATATACAAATACATCAACCATAGGCAGCGCGTTTCGCCATCTATGTGCCTCATTCAGTTTCCAAATTAATTTTTTTTGTATGGTTAATGTTCAACTCAACTCAAGCATTTCATCTTTTTGAGATATATAAGTTTTATTCCTTAAAACTTCAGAATCTTATCATATGATGATCATTGATAGAGGATCACATGTGAAATAATCTACAACAGGTGGTATTTTTTAATAGGTTACTATACTAACCTTCCTCTATAACCAACCATTTAAAGGGACATGAAACCTATTTTTTTTCTTACATGATTCGAAAATTATAACATTCAATTTAAATTAACTTTCCAATTTAATCTTATACATTCTTTCATTCTCATGTTGTGCTAGCTTTATAAAAGGAGTCATCAGCAAGTAGCCAACTAAGCAGCAAGCATATCTGGTGAGCAAATGTTAGCTTATTTGCACAAACACTAGTAGTACTAGTCAATTGTCCTGATCTAGCTTGCCTCAGCCTCTGAGCCTACTAGTAGTATGCTCTTTAATAAAGGAAGCTGAGATAACGAAGCAAATTAGATAATAGAATTAAATTTGAAACTTCTCAAAAATGTTTCTTAAAAGGAAAACTTTCTTTTGTAATGTCCTTTTTATATTTCACATGTATTTATCATCAATTTTATTTTTTAAATTTTAAACATTGATAGTAATGTTTAATTGGAGGAGGCTCATATGGGCCAAACAGGCTGTCTATGGCTGGTGATGTTAATCACTCAAATAACACATTGAGTGAAATAATTAACCTACGCCATACTGACGAGCCCCAAGATAGGGCGAAACAGTCTTATTTCATTCATAACCCCCTCTATTAAAGTACTGTAGTTGATTAGGTAGGTTACTATGGTGGAACGGGTGTATATTTTGGCCTAGGGAAACAAGGCCCTTGCCTAGGGCAGCAGATTTGAGGGGGGCAGCACATTTGTTGTGGCTATATTTCATACAGTTATTTTAGAAGTATTATACAGGTATCTAATGAGAGACTTAGTTTAAGAAACTTAAATTCAAGGGAGTATAATAAGAGAGGTAACTCTGAACCTTTCTTTTATTCAGATAGCTATTACATTGAGTTTGCTTACATTTCCAACACAGTATTGTGTTTACCAAGTATTGAATCTGTGTTTTTCTACATATATTGTAGTAATAGTCGTGTATATGTATGTGTCAGTGTATATATTAATATATATGTGTGTGTGTGCACGTGCGCATGTGACAGTGTCTATGTGCATAACTTTGTATGTGTCTGTGATTATGTATGTCACTCTCTGTGCAAGTGTTTTGCAAGCCCTGGTGGACGTTTAATTTGGAAATACTATAAAAAAAAAAAAAAAAACATGTCCCAAAAATGCCTAAGACCTTGGGGGGAGGGCAGCAGAATTTTGAGTGCCTAGGGCTGCACAAAATCTAAATACGCCAATGTATGGTGGTGTTAGAAGAACACTGTTGCCCATGAATGAATACAATGAGCTTAAAGGGACACTGAACCCAAATTTTTTCTTTTGTGATTCAGATAGAGCATACAATTTTAAGCAACTTTCTAATTTACTCCTATTATCAAATGTTCTTCATTTTCTTTGTATCTTTATTTTAAATTACAAGAATGGAAGTTTAGATGCCGGCCAATTTTTGGTGAACAACCTGGGTTGTTCTTGCCGATTGGTGGATAAATTCATCCACCAATTGAAAAGTGCTGTCCACAGGTCTGAACCAAAAAAAAAGCTTAGATGCCTTATTTTTCAAAAAAGATAGCAAAAGAACAAAGACAAATTCATAATAGGCCTAAAATATAAAGTTGCTTAAAATTGCATGCTCTATCAGAATCACGAAAGAAAAAATTTGTGATCAGTGTCCCTTTAACACAATCAAATTGTGAGTTGTGACTTGTGAGTGACTTAGAAATTTTTCACAATACATTAATTATAATATACCTCTTAATTTTTTTTTCAATAATAAAGTTGTTTCATAAAAAAAGTTTAATATTTATTGACTCTTTTTTTCCATTTTTATTTTTTTCAAAAAAAAATAAGTGTTTTTATTTGTGTTAGCTATTTGATTTATTTATATGACCCTCATAGTTATCATAACTGAAATAATAGAGAAAAAAAAAAGATATACAACTGGTCTTAGTATATATATATTATTTTATTTGTAATAATCAATAAAACACTTGAAAAAATTATCCACAATCCTCCCCACAACACCAATAATTGGCATGAATAATTATTTTTATAGAGATGGAAGAATACTGTCAGCAGCAGCAGTAAGCAGCATTTTTCGACAAATACAGAAACTTATTTGTTTTCAGCTCAGCTCCATCAGCAGTCTGTAGACTGTAGTCCAGAAACAAAGCATTTGTAATTGTTGCTCTGAAATTTGTAAATACACAGTCAAACAAAGGCCAGATTTAGCAAATCTGAAAGGATCTTCCTGTTTCTAGCACAATTCCAGCAGTCCAGAAATGAAGCATTTGTAGTTGGTGCTCCTCAATTTTGTAAATACACAGTCAAACAAAGGCCAGACTTAGAAATCAGAAAGGATCCTGTTCTCAGCACAACTCCAGCAGTACAGAAATGAAGGATTTGTAGTTGGTGCTCCTCAATTTTGTAAATACACAGTCAAACAAAGGCCAGACTTAGAAATCAGAAAGGGTCCTGGGATTCCTGTATAAAAAAGAAAAACACAGAGATTCATTAAGTAAAAACTACAGTACACAAAAATAACACATGCAAACCTATGTAAAAGAAAGCCAATGCATTAAAGGGGTGTGCAATACTAATAACTATATTATTACCTTTCAGAGATGGAAAATGCCTTTTAGAAAATTGTACCAACTCTCAGCAGCAGCAAAAGCAGTAATTATTAAATACACAGTCAAATAAGGGCCGGATTTAGAATTCTGAAAGGATCCTGTATAAAATAGAAAAACACAGAGATTCATTAAGTAAACAGTACACAAAAATAACACATGCAAACCTAGGTAAAAGAAAGCCAATGCATTAAAGGGGTGTGCAATACTAATAACCATATTATTACCTTTCAGAGATGGAAAATGCCTTTTAGAAAATTGTACCAACTCTCAGCAGCAGCAAAAGCAGTAATTATTAAATGCACAGTCAAATAAGGGCCGGATTTAGAATTCTGAAAGGATCCTGTATAAAATAGAAAAACACAGAGATTCATTAAGTAAACAGTACACAAAAATAACACATGCAAACCTATGTAAAAGAAAGCCAATGCATTAAAGGGGTGTGCAATACTAATAACTATATTATTACCTTTCAGAGATGGAAAATTCCTTTTAGAAAATTGTACCAACTCTCAGCAGCAGCAGTTATTAAATACACAGTCAAATAAGGCCCGGCTTTAGTATTCTGAAAGGATCCTGTATAATAAAGAAAAACACAGAGATTCGTTAAGTAAACAGTACACAAAAATAACACATGCAAACCTATGTAAAAGAAAGCCAATGCATTAAAGGGGTGTGCAATACTAATAACTAGTATTACCTTTCAGAGATGGAAAATGCCTTTTAGAAAATTGTACCAACTCTCAGCAGCAGCAGTTATTATTAAATACACAGTCAAATAAGGGCCGGCTTTAGAATTCTGAAAGGATCCTGTATAAAAAAACAAAACACAGAGATTCATTAAGTAAACAGTACACAAAAATAACACATGCAAACCTATGTAAAAGAAAGTCAATGCATTAAAGGGGTATACAATACTAATAACTATATTATTACCTTTCAGAGATGGAAAATGTCTTTTAGAAAATTGTACCAACTCGCAGCAGCAGCAACAGTAGTTATTAAATACACAGTCAAATAAGGGCCGGCTTTAGTATTCTGAAAGGATCCTGTATAATAACGAAAAACACAGAGATTCATTAAGTAAACAGTACACAAAAATAACACATGCAAACCTATGTAAAAGAAAGCCAATGCATTAAAGGGGTGTGCAATACTAATAACTATTATTACCTTTCAGAGATTTAAAATACCTTTTAGAAAATTGTACCAACTCTCAGCAGCAGCAACAGTTATTATTAAATACACAGTCAAATAAGGGCCAGCTTTAGAATTCTGAAAGGAACCTGTAGAAAAAAGAAAAACAGAGATTAATTAAGTAAACAATACACAAAAATAACATGCAAACCTATGTAAAAGAAAGCCAATGAATTAAAGGGGTATGCAATACTAATAACTATATACCTTTCAGAGATGGAAAATTCCTTTTAGAAAATTGTACCAACTCTCAGCAGCAACAGCAGTTATTAAATACACAGTCAAATAAGGGCCGGGCCCGACTTTAGAATTCTGAAAGGATCCTGTATAATATCAAAAAATAAAACAGGTTCTTTAAGTAAATAAAACAGTAGACAACAAATAATTTAAAAGTTAGATTATCTTTATAACCACTTTCCTACCTTAGAGAGCTTGTGAAGCATTCAGTAGGAGAAGTCCTCTTCTTTAAAGAAACCCATGTTTTGCGCCATTTGTTTAATATTCGCAAGATGGTGATGGTAGATTTTTCATGTTCTTTTTTTTACAAAAGAAATACTATAATTTGCAGAAATAGCAGCAGCAGTAGCAATATCAACTGTAGATTATGAATGCAGGTAGGTAGGCCAGCCGAGGAAGCAGTAAAAGGGCATAAAAAATAATAATTCTCTTTTATAATTTGATTTATAAAAAAATATTTTTAGATTTTATATCCTTTTAAAAAAAATAATTTGGGGGAGGTTTACATATTTGTATCCACCTCAAACACAATTGGTATTTGTTCTGAAGGTTCATCGTCTGTATCACTGCTGCCGGTAGTGTTTTGTCTGATAGCCTCCAACTGATGTTGTTCTGGTATCCAGTGTTGATTCATTTTGAGAAATGTTAAATGGTCAACATTTACACTAGATAGTCTATTTTGCTGATCAGTCACAACACTACCAGCAGCACTAAACACACGCTCTGACTGAACACTCGTTGGGGGACAACTTAAATATTGAACTGCAATATGTGACAATTCAGGCCATAATATTTTTTTGGCTTTCCAGTAACTCAGTGGGTCAGAACGAGGCTCGATAAAAGTGTTATCCAACATATATGCAGTTACCATTTGCACTGAAGAACACTGATTGTCTTCATGTAATCTTGCATCTTGACCTGTAGCCATAATGCCATATTTGCCAAAAAGACCCCACAATGAGTTAGTTGAATTACCTCCGCAAACTGAGTTGTCAGATATTGAGTCAGACTCAGAACTGTTACAATCTGGGAAATAAGGCCGACCACTACCAGGGCAACTGCTGCTAGACTTCTTTGTAGAGTTGTTTGAGTTTGCTCGCCGATTATTTTCAATTTCTTGCTTGACTTTGGAGATGAGTACTCCCTTGCATCTCTCAACCGTATGTTCTTTTCCCTCTGCAAAATTATACATCTGACCTTTAAAACGTGGGTCCAAAAGAGTAGCAAGAAGGTACTCATCTCTTTTTTTTGATGGAGATGATCCTTGGATCTTTCAACAAACAAATAATTAATTTTCTTGCAAGCTGAGCAAGATCATACAACTCTATATCATCATCATCTTCATCAGAATCAGATAGACAGTTATCTTGTACCTGACTAAGGCTTGCATCTTGTTCACTTACCATTAATGTTGCCTCTTTAAACGGCTGAAGAACCTTGCACACATCACTCATAAGATGCCACTGTGCCGAAGTCAAATGGACTCCATCTAATGTTTTTCTTAAAGTCATAAGGTATTCAATTATTGCCTTTCGTTGTTCATAAAGGCGTTGAAGCATGTCAAACATGCTATTCCATCGCATAGAAACATCAATTATGAGTTGATGGCGTGGCAAATTATTATTTTCTTGTAATGTTAGTAACAAATTTTGGGCATGGTAGGAGTGGTGGAAATGCGAGCATATCTTTCGTGAAGCATTCAACATGTCATGAATATGTGTTGAATCTGAAAGAAATTTGTGAACAACTAAATTTAATATATGTGCAAATCAAGGCACATGTATCATTTGTCCATTCTTGAGTGCACAAACAATGTTAGAGCCATTGTCTGAAGACACAAAGCCAACCGTGAGGCTGCGTGGCAAAAACCAATAATTTATTACTTCATTCAGCTTATCAAGAATATTAGCTGCATTGTGATTCTTTCGTTCAAAACTATTCATGCACAGTGTTGCATGCTTACGATAAGATATGCGTCGCATTGGCCTTGAGGAAACATACTCATTAGAGTCATTACTTACAACAAATGATACCCAATGTGCAGTCACAGTCATATAGTCTGCACCCTGTGGACTTGTCCACATGTCAGTTGTAATATGAACTTTGTTACACTCTGACATTTCTAATTGTTTGCCAACATTTTGTAAAACAAGTTTATGAATTTGGGGAACACCTTTTTGTGAAAAATAATGACGACTCGGGATTTGCCAACGGGGAACCACTGATTGCATTAATTCCCAAAAGCCTTGACCTTCAACAAAATTAAAAGGAAGCATATCAATTGCAAGCATTTTTGGAACTTTAAAATTAATTTGGCGAACACGTTCATGGTTTGGGGGATATTTTTGACCACTTTCAAAAGCAACTTGTAAAGTACTCTGCCGCTTAGACACTGCTGTACTCCCAGAAATTGGTAATAAATTTGATAAAAGTTGATTGCTGCTTCTGCATGAACTTCTACTGGTGTTATTAAAGCCATCATCATTGGCAGTAGGTGGTAGCATAACATTAGTATTTCTTTCTGTGGATAAAGCAACATTTTAATTTAAATATCTGTCCCATATCACTTTGTGTCTACTATTCATATGAGACCGCAAGGAAGTGGTTCCCAAATGATTTCCTGCTTTTCCTCAACTTTTTTTTTTATTACATATTTTACATGTTGCTTTACTTTGATCTAGTTTATCGACAGAATAAAAATTCCAAACTACACTACCACCTACTGCACTACTACGTGATCTGGGAGTCGTAATGGATGATGATGATGGAATTTCCATTACAGCAGCGCCAGCTGCTCTTATTTCACAAGTTGCAACTTGTGGTGGTGTAGCATCTAGTGGTTCAATTGTGGGAATTTTTCTTTGTTTGGCCCCGTTGGCATTAGAATGAATTCTATCTGACTATGACTGCAACATTGGTGACTCTTTGGATGGAATAGCACGTTTGAGATGCTTTTGGAACAGTGGATACATAGAAGTGATGGTGCAAGGTGGATTTTGTTCCTCAATGGTACTGCAATCTGAATAATCAGAATCACAATGAAGAGTTGGAGTATACACAGATCCTTCAGATAAACAATCTTCAAATTCCAATTCAGAATTATTTTCATTTTCTACAGAGATGCTGCTACTGCTGCTGCTATTCCTTCCGGGAGTTTCCATAGTTATTTCAAGATCAACTCCATTATCACCTGCTGGTTCACTACATAATTCATTTTTCTAATGCTGCTTCCTGCGAGCACTGCTGCTCTGCATGTTCAGATACAATTGGGGGATTTTTTTTCTTCAAAAAGGCATGAATTTATGTTCTTTGACGACCACTGCGTGTGGTTCCGAACACTTTGTTTTCTTTAACTACTTCAACTGCATCATTATTGGTCTCCATTAGCTTTTGCTGCTGTTGACTGCTGCTGCTGGAAGCTGAAATCATTCTTCTTGCAACTTTTTTAGGCATCTTGGTAGATTCCAATTAAAGAGGACACTGCTTTAATTTTATTGAATAATAAAATTTGATGAGTGACAAAATGCTATTGCACGTCTGTGTCGTTATTTCTTGCTGCTACTGCTGCTGCTGTATAAATCTTCTCACTCTATAATTAACAATGAATTAACTTAGGATAAAACACATATATATACACCCAAATAACACATATTTATATATAATACATATAACATTACGTATATGTATAGTATGCAAACAAAAGTTACTAGAAATGTATTACATTTTTGTATAGTCTACTGACTATGTGATTTTGAATGTTCTTTATTGACAAAGCAGAGTAGAACTATATTGTTGTTAAAACTTGTAGTGTAGTATACGTGAGTGTGTGTGTATCTGAGTGTGTGTGTGTATGAGTGTGTGTGTGTGGTTGTATGAGTTTGTGTGTTAGAGTGTATGTGTGTATGAAAGTGTGTGTGTATGAGAGAGTGTGTGTGTATGAGAGTATGTGTGTATGGGATTATGTGTGTATGAGAGTGCGTGTGTGAGAGTGTGTGTATATGAGATTCTGTGTGTGTGTGTGTGTGTGTGTGGTTGTATCAGTGTGTGTGTATTAGAGTGTGTGTGTGTGTGTGTGTGTGTGTGTGTGTGTAAGAGTGTGTGTGTATGGGAGTATGTATGTGTATGAGTGTGTGTGTGTATGAGTGTGTATGAAAGTGTGTGTGTATGAGAGTGTGTGCATGAGATTGTGTGTGTGTGTGTATGAGAATGTGTGTGTATGACTGTATGTGTGTGTGTATATGAGTGTGTGTGTGTGTACGTGTATTTATGCAATTTTAATAAATACATTACAAGCATGGAGGGGTCTCATTTCAAAAGTTTCGCCAAATGGGAGACCAACTGTCTTAGACTTTGATAACTAAGATAAAAAATTTGAATTCTAATTTTAATTAGAAATAAAACCATCTTATCTATTATAGTTAATAATGGAATGGTGTTAAAATTTGAATAGTAACTATAATAGATAAGATGTGTTAATTTCGAATTAAAATTCGAATTTTAACCCCACTAGCAACTATAATAGATAATATGTGTTAATTTCAAATTAAAATTTGAATTCGAATTTTACATCTTTGCTATAGTTTTAAATTCGAAATTAACACAATAATACAATAAAGTGATGGTGTTGTTGGTTTCGAATTAAAATTCGAATTTTAACACCACAAGTAACTATAATAGATAATATGTGTTAATTTCGAATTAAAATTCGAATTCAAATTTTACATCTTTGCTATAGTTTTAAATTCGAAATTAACACAATAATACATACAATTCGAAACTAAAACAATAACTATAAAAAAGATGTAAAATTCGAATTCGAAATGAACATAACTATTATAGTTAATAGTGGTGTTAAAATTCAAATTTTAATTTGAAATCAACACCTCTATCACTTAATAGTTAGATTAAGTGATGGAGGTGTTGGTTTCGAATTAAAATTTGAATATTAACACCACTAGTAACTATAATAGATAAGATGTGCTAATTTCAAATTAAAATTTGAATTTGAATTTTACATCTTTAGTATAGTTTTAAATTCGAAAGTAATACAATGATATATACAATTCGAAACTAAAACAATAACTATAACAAACATGTAAAATTCGAATTCGAAATGAACATATCTATTATAGTTACTTGTGATGTTAAAATTCGAATTTTAATTCGAAATTAACACCTCTATCACTTAATAGTTAGATTAAGTGATGGAGGTGTTGGTTTCAAATTAAAATTCGAATTTTAACACCACTAGTACCTATAATAGATAAGATGTGTTAATTTTGAAGTAAAATTCGAATTCAAATTTTACATCTTTATTATAGTTTTAAATTCGAAATTAACACAATAATACATACAATTCGAAACTAAAACAATAACTATAACAAAGATATAAAATTCGAATTCGAAATGAACATATCTATTATAGTTACTAGTGCTGTTAAAATTCGAAATATAATTCGAAATCAACAACTCTATCAATTAATAGTTAGATTAAATGATGGCGGTGTTGGTTTCGAATTAAAATTCGAATTAACACCACTAGTAACTATAATAGATAAGATGTGTTAATTTTGAAGTCAAATTTGAATTTGAATTTTACATCTTTATTATAGTTTTAAATAAACACAATAATACATACAATTCGAAACTAAAACAATAACTAGAATAAAGATGTAAAATTCGAATTCGAAATGAACATATCTATTATAGTTACTAGTGGTGTTAAAATTTGAATTTTAATTCGATATCAACACCTCTATCACTTAATAGTTAGATTAAGTGATGGAGGTGTTGGTTTCAAATTAAAATTCGAATTTTAACACCACCAGTAACTATAATAGATAAGATGTGTTAATTTTGAAGTAAAATTCGAATTCGAATTTTACATCTTTATTATAGTTTTAAATTCGAAATTAACATAATAATACATACAATTCGAAACTAAAACAATAACTATAACAAAGATGTAAAATTCGAATTTGAAATGAACATATCTATTATAGTTACTAGTGGTGTTAAAATTCGAATTTTAATTCAAAATCAACACCTCTATCACTTAATAGTTAGATTAAGTGATGGTGTTTGTTTAAAATTAAAATTGGAATTTTAACACCACCAGTAACTATAATAGATAAGATGTGTTAATTTTGATTAAAATTCGAATTCGACTTTTACATCTTTGCTATAGTTTTAAATTCGAAATTAACACAATAATACATACAATTCGAAACTTAAACAATAACTATAACAAAGATGTAAAATTCGAATTTGAAATGAACATATCTATTATAGTTAATAGTGGTGAAATTCAAAATATGAGGCAGCAGTCGTTCTTTGTATGAATAAAAGTCCAATCTTTATTATTCAGTATAAAACATCACAGCAGAGGGTAAAAAAAGTGCAGGCTGGTTGACTATTTTCGGCAAATGCCGTAATCATAAACCTGCAGTCACTTAAAAGTGGGCATATTTAAAGGGATTATCTAACACAGTGATTGGTCAATGTTAACGGGAGGATACAATCACTCCCCCACATATTAACCTCTTACTTGCAAATATGAAACTGTAATTAGTTCAGGAGTTTAACTATGGATACACAGTTAGAGGCCATGGGATATTTCAATTACAAAGAATCAATGTATAAAGGCTCAAACAGTCATTAGACATATATCAATAAATAGAAAATACATACACAAAATGACCATAGATAGTAAAGACATATATATACATATAAAGATGCATAAGTGTGGGGAAAACCTATGTTCATACTAGTATGGGAATATATATATATATATATATATATATATATATATAGCAGCAATAAGGTTACAATTTAGATGCGCTATGAAATAGAATAATTAGATAAACATATTGCCAAAATTCTTAAGCCTTTAGCATGCTTTAAATCCTCATTTAAGTAGCTGTGTAAAAATTTAAAAATTTAAATATCCCTAGCTACCTATGCATAAGTTCAAAATAAATAATTAAGAAGCAAGGCTCTGAGAATATTGAACTTTATATTAATGTTTAGCACATGTAGTGTGCCTATAGTGCAATTCTCAAATCATATAGTACTATGAACACTATACCCAAATCAATAGGCACATATGTGTATAACCAATCAGGCCAACGTGTTCCAGAGGAACATATGTGGATGTATATACTAGTGTATGTAAATATGCGAAATAGTCCCAAACCAGAGCTCATTCTCACAGAGATCAGTACAGACTGTTGATATGGCAAAAAGACTGACCAAAGAGTTACTAGTGGGATACCAGCCCAGCATGCGAAAAAATGCATAAAGGGTAACAGTGTGGTTCAAGTGGGTCAGAGGAGAACCCTAAAAAAACACTACAAGAACAAAAACATGTACATACATGTATAAAATGCACATATGCACATATTTACACATAGAGGTTGGATCAGGAGCATACATCAACGCCAATGGTTTATAAGGTCAAACTCAGAATTGAAGCCTTCTGGTACCTTTGTTTGGAGTTTGAAAATCCAAAAGGCTTCCTGTCTGGCTAGAATTTCCTCTTTATTTCCACCCCTTGGTGGTTGCTTAATCTGTTCAATTGCCCTCCAATTAAAAGTTCTAACATCTCCCCCGTGCACCTCAATGTCTCGACAAGGCAGAACATGTTTTCTCATTTTTAATATAGCCCAGGTGTTCTCGTACTCTCGTACGGACATCCCTCGTGGTCATACCCACATATTGCTGACGATGCTGGGTACATTCAATGAGGTACACGACGAATTGAGTAGAACATCTGATACATCCTTTAGTGTCAAATGTTTCATTGGTAACATAGGAGTAGAAATTTCTTCCCTCTACTATGAAATCACAGGCCTTACATCTGCCATTGCTACATTTATATGTGCCATTTACGGCTAGCCATGTAGCTGATGTTTCCTTTTGTGGTAATAGCGAGGGGGACAAGATATTACCTAAGGTTAACCCCCTAGAGTAAACACATTTAAAACCCATTTCCACAGTTCTTTTTAAGGCCTTGTCCCCATGTAGTGATGGGAAATATTTTCTTATGATGTTACAAACATCATTGTATTCAGATGAATACTGCGTAATAAATAGAGTTTTCTTGTCATCTCCTTTATTTGGTCTATGGGTGAGGGTATCACGTCTGTCCACGCTCCCCAGTTCCTTAGCCACATTATCAACCATACTGGGCAAGTATCCTCTCTCAATCAGTCTGCTTACCATATGTGTGCTCTCTTCCTTAAAGTCAGCATCTGTGTTGCAGATTTGTCTTATTCGCAAGAGCTGTCCTTTAGCTATTCCTCGGAAAACATGTTTGGGGTGAGCACTCTTGCTATGCAAGAGTGTGTTACCCGAAACAGGTTTCCTATAGAGGCGGGTAACAACTCTTCCTGTATCAACTTCTCCCTCTAGGGAGATATTCAAATAATTAATCGTTTTTTTTATTCCATTCAAAGGTGAAATTGACACCATTATCACTCTCATTGAGGTAGCACACAAAACTTTCAGCCTCTGCTTCACTGGATTTCCATACAGAGAGCAAATCATCAATGAAGTGTTTGTATAAGCTGATGTGTTCCCTGTAGGGATTACTATCTGCATAGACAAAACATCTTTCTAGCCATCCCATAAAAATATTGGCATAAAAGAGGGCAAACTTGGCCCCCATTGCTGTGCCTTGTCTCTGCAGGTAGTAAGTGCCCTCAAAAAGGAAGTAGTTATGTTGTAATAAAAAAGTTGTAACCCTGAGTATATACTCCATTAAATGTTCCTCAATGTTGTAGTATCACTCCAAAAAGTACTTTATTGCCGTAACTCCCAAACATTGGGGAATACTGGAGTATAATGATATCACATCTACCGTTAACCAACTGTGGTCAACAGTCCATGTGAAATCATCAAAGAGTTGTAAAACATGTGTGGTATACTTGATGTGACTGTGTAAACAGAGAACAATAGGTTGTAAAATGGCGTCCAACCACTCAGACAATGGCTCCAGAAGGGAGCCAATGCCTGAGACAATTGGGCGCCCCTTCACATTGGTAAGGCTCAAGGCTATAACATAGTAGAACAGATTGGGAGTGAGTTCCGTGTTTCCATGACTTGGATAGGCTGATCGCGACATACCCCAGGTTCTACATGCCCCTGATGACGTCACACGCCATGCTACGGAGATCCGGAAGTCCGACAGTGTAAGAGAACGGAGAGGAGCTAATCCTTGCAAGGGAACCGGCGGTTTTGCCGAAGTTTATCCCTATTTAGGAGCACGCCTCTGAAGAGTTCCTACTGGTCATACACCGGGACACTAGTGATTCCTAACTGCAGAAGGGTGAGTTTTGGATTTCACCCTATTCCGCTTCAGTGGATGCCTTAGAGGACTGGGGCTTATAACTTATTGTTGCTTCTATTTGAGGGGTGTGTGTTGCGCTACTATTACAGCCTTGCTCCACATGGTCTTTTGTTGCTCACCACTGACATTTTTGCTCAGAGTGCTACTTTATCCATATTGAATGTGACGTAACATCTGGGATAGCCTTCCTTATATTTCTAGTTAATAGTGGTGTTAAAATTCGAATTTTAATTCGAAATCAACACCTCTATCACTTCATGATAGATGTGTTGATTTCGATTTAAAAATCGAATTTTAACACCTTTAGTAATTAATAATAGATAAGATGGTTCATTTAGAATTAAAATTCAAATTTTACATCTTTACTAGTTAATAATAATTCGAAATTAACACAATAATAACTAAAATTCGAAATTAAAATACTTAAACACATCTATCACTTCATATAACTACTATATAGGCCTTAAATTCGAAATGAACTCCATAACTATAACAAAGATATACAATTCGAAAATAACACCATAATAACTTTATTAAAGGGACTTGAAACTCACATTTTGATTCAGAAAGAGCATGTGATTTTAAACAACTTTCTAATTTACTTCTATTATCTAATTTGCTTCATTCTCTTGATATCCTTTGCTGAAAAGCACATCTAGATAGCATCAGTAGCTGCTGATTGGTTGCTGCACATAGATGCTTCGTGTGATTGGTTCACCCATGTGCATTACTATATCTTCAACAAAGGATATCTAAAGAATGAAGCAAATTAGCTAATAGAAGTAAATTGGAATGTTGTTTAAAAATTGGAATTTCAAATCGAAAAAATACAATACAATACAATCTACATAGGTAAAGATAGAACTACAGCATTATCAACTCATCAAAATGTAAAGCCAAAAAAATGCATACAATTTAAAAAAAAAAAAAAATAGTACAAATGAAAAAATCTAATTAAAAAAAAGTTAAATAATTATTAAAATAAGCATTTTAGATGACAGTACCTAATTATACATATCAGAAATCTAAAATAAAATCTAGTATATATACAATACATATAAATTAGGACCTAGTCAGCATCACTGGCTGCCAATGCACAATTCCATACCAATACAAGGCAGGACTAGCACAGTAAAAAACAACCAACACTACATTACAACAATTACAACATCTCTATGATGAACATAAGTACTTCTCAACCACAGTCCTCAAGTTAACCTAGGCTATTAGGTTATCTTTATAACGTCTTAAAGGGATAGTCTAGTCAAAATGAAACTTTAATGATTCAGACAGAGCATGCAATTTTAAGCAACTTTCGATTTTACTCCTATTATCAATGCTTCTTCATTCTCTTGGTATCTTTATTTGAAAAAGCAAGAATATAAGCTTAGGAGCCGGTCCATTTTGGTTCAGAATCAGAACATGGGTAGCGTTTGAAGTAGAAGGTTGAGTGCTTGCATCCCACTAAAGCTGCCGGTTCTTTTACTTGCAAGCCATTCTAGAACAACTTTATAACTAGCAGTCTAGAGATTATTTTGTTTTATTATTTTTTTGCCTTGTTTTGATAACTCGTCTATTCTTTTTCTTTAGCAGAAGTCATCTCTTTATTGCATATATACGTTTTCTTGTGTTAATGGTCCCAGTAAGCCACCAATGGAGCAGACCATTGTGTCTAGTGGTTTGCAAAACGTTCTTGCTCGGTTAAGATTTATTATCCAGCTCTTACACCTTTTCCGTGTCTTTCTGCTAAGATATTACAGATAGCTTTCCAAACACAACTTTTGTTTTGCAAATTTGGTTCCCTTTTATTTTCTTACAGCAATTTCTCCCTTTAATTCTTTACACTGTTTCTTGGATTTATGAGCTAAAATGATTAATAAAAAAAAGGCTATTGACAAGAAGCCATCCTAGGTTCTGTCATAGCTTAGTGGTTAGCATGCCTGACTTGCAAGTAAATGGTCAAGAGTTTGAATCTACCCATGGGTGCTGTTGACTATTTTTTATTTTTTTTTATTTTTTACCTTGTGGTTTTTAGAGCCATACTTGGAAGTAGAAGGTTGAGTGCTTGCATCCCACTAAAGCTGCCGGTTCTTTTACTTGCAAGCCATTCTAGAACAACTTTGTAACTAGCAGTCTAGAGATTATTTTGTTTTATTATTTTTTTGCCTTGTTTTGATAACTCTTCTATTATTTTTCTTTAGCAGAAGTCATCTCTTTGTTGCATATATACGTTTTCTTGTGTTAATGGTCCCAGTAAGCCACCAGTGGAGCAGACCATTGTGTCTAGTGGATTGCAAAACGTTCTTGCTCGGTTAAGATTTATTATCCAGCTCTAAAACCTTTTCCGTGTCTTTCTGCTAAGATATTACAGATAGCTTTCCAAAGACAACTTTTGTTTTGCAAATTTGGTTCCCTTTTATTTTCTTACAGCAATTTCTCCCTTTAATTCTTTACACTGTTTCTTGGATTTATGAGCTAAAATGATTAATAAAAAAAAAGGCTATTGACAAGAGACCATCCTAAGTTCTGTCATAGCTTAGTGGTTAGCATTCCTGACTTGCAAGTAAATGGTCAAGAGTTTGATTCTATCCATGGGTGCTGTTTAATTTTTTTTATTTTATTTTATTTTTTACGTTGTGGTTTTTAGAGCCATACTTGGAAGTAGAAGGTTGAGTGCTTGCATCCCACTAAAAGTGCCGGTTCTTTTACTTGCAAGCCATTCTAGAACAACTTTATAACTAGCAGTCTAGAGATTATTTTGTTTTATTATTTTTTTGCCTTGTTTTGATAACTCTTCTATTATTTTTCTTTAGCAGAAGTCATCTCTTTATTGCATATATACGTTTTCTTGTGTTAATGGTCCCAGTAAGCCACCAGTGGAGCAGACCATTGTGTCTAGTGGTTTGCAAAACGTTCTTGCTCGGTTAAGATTTATTATCCAGCTCTAACACCTTTTCCGTGTCTTTCTGCTAAGATATTACAGATAGCTTTCCAAAGACAACTTTTGTTTTGCAAATTTGGTTCCCTTTTATTTTCTTACAGCAATTTCTCCCTTTAATTCTTTACACTGTTTCTTGGATTTATGAGCTAAAATGATTAATAAAAAAAAAAGGCTATTGACTCTGTCTCTAGTAAGCATAGCAACTCCTTGCGGCTCGTGATTAGCTTAGCTGCCTCGCAAGGTTGAGAAGTTGAAACCCGGCGACAGGTGCGGGTGCTTTCTGTTGTGCATCCTTCGAGAAACTGTTCTATGTGTCCTTCTGGTAACATTTGAAAACTAGCAATCCAAAGGAGAATTCGCTTTTGCACAGTTTATCCTGTTTTATTTCCTCAAAACAAGTCATCTCTCTACTGTATACACACAGTTTTTTTAGCATGCTGGTTTGTGTATATTGCTAAGCCAGGAGATAAGTATTTCTGAAAAGGGCCTTGCATATGCACCTACATATCAGATTAACCCAGAGCTACTTCTGTACCACTGAAAGGTGGGAGCCAATTCTGCACGGGAAGATGGTTATGCCATCCGTTCCTCTTCTCCTCTAGATCTGATGAAACCTGAAGGTGGTACCTCCCCTGCACCGAGAGAAGCACGGCTGCGGCAGCAGCAGCAGCAGCAGCTTCCATGAGACCTTTACAAAGGGTATAAGTTTTGTTCTTTGGTTCCTATAAAATTATATGGGGTACTTGCTGTCTGAGAGCTAGTGCCTTAACATGTACCTTGTGTTTCCATCATCTGCACACTTTAACCCTTGGTCCTATGCTCACAAAAGCTGTGAGCAAGGTGAAATCCATCTGTGATAAGTCTTTAGCAGTGCATGGAGAGACACTAACTTTATCGTGCCCCAGAACCTTTTGCTTTTGAAGGCTTACAGAGCATCCGAGCTTCGCCGCCCAAAGACTTTACAATAGCTATTATAAAAACTATCTCATTAATAGGCCCTACGCTCCTTCCCTTTGACCTGCGGCAAGAGAATCACACACACATATTTACTGGATACATATGCCACAAGGACACTGAATCTGTAGCTTGTCCCCTTCAACATACTTTCACTAATAGCTCAGAAAAGGGCAATGTCAAACAATTCATGTAAGCCTTAGGGTTTCACTCATTCACAAAGTAGACCATTTGAAAAGCAGCAGGGGCCTAAGCCTCTAATAATGGCCGTCCCCTTCCGCTACTAGAGGCCTGCACCGCCCCTCCATATCCTAGTTTACCAAACAGACCCCTCCTCCTCCTCAGATCATCAGACCCTCCCCCTCCAGATCCACATCTTACGTTTCCCATCCAGGCGCAAGGCTTAAAGGGGCATGAATCCAAAAAGAAATGATTTCATGACAAAGCACACAATTTTAAACAACTTTCCAATTTACTTTACATACCTGGATAGGCTTAGGACCACTACTGGGAGCCAGCGGCTGATTGGTGCCTGCATGTATATGAATGCTGTCATTGGCTCACCTGATGTGTTCATCTAACTCCCAGTAGTGCCCTGCTGCTGCTGCTTCTGATTCTGCTTCAACAAAGGATACCAAGAGAATAAAACAAATTGTTTTAATAGATGTAAATCAGAGAGTTGCTTAAAAGGGTATGCTCTATCTGAGATCCTCCCTCTCAAGATCATCTCCTCCTTCTCCAGGTACTAATTTTTGCCTCCCCAACCAGCCTCTCCCATCTACACCCTATTTCTAATCTGCTCCTCCCTCTCCAAACTTCCCCTCGACTGCTTTTTCCCCTCTCACCTATTTCCCCCCCAACTAGCCCCTCCTATCATCTTCCTTCATCCCTATCTGCTCCTCCCTCTCCAGATACTACTTTTCCCTCCCACCTATTTTTTTCCCTCCCACCTATTTGCCCTCCCCCAACTAGCCCCTCCTATCTTCATCCCTAGCTGTTCCTCCCTCTCCAGATACTACTTTCCCCTCCAACCAGCCCCTCAACTACTTTTTCCCTCACCAGCCCTTCCCATCTAACCCTGGTCTCCTCCCTATCTCTAATCTGCTCCTCCCTTCCCCTCTTTTAACCCTCCCACCTACTCCCTCCCAATCTGCTACTTTTCCCCCAAATCTCCTCCCCTGGCTGACCCCTCCTCCTGATCATCCTAAGTTATACTTTTCCCATATATTTATTATCCCATGTATTAATTACTGTTTACCCTTATCATTATATATTCTTTAACCAGGATTTTAGGGGAAGGTACGGTGGTCTATCGCAGACCATTTTAAGCAGCTCAGTTCATGGCAACTATACCTGGAACTGACTGGAAGATGGGATTCGAACCGCTGGCCCTGTGCTTGCTAAGCCCAAGACCTTACCACTGCTCCACAGCAGCTTTCTGAGGAACAGCCTGTTATTGACTCACCCGACTGGAAAAAAAACAAAAAACTGTTATTGTCACTGCCTGCCCTACCGCAGCCAGAAGTAGTAGCCTGATGGTTAGCTTAGATGTCTAGCAAGCAGAAGGTTTGCAGTTTGAAACCAGCTGCAGCTATTTGCACCTTGTATGTGTGCTAGCAAGCTGTTTTTTTTTTCTTTTGCAAGTTTTATTATTTTTTTCTTTTCTTAAAGAGGCATTAAAAAAACTCTTGCTTGTGTGTAACAATCTGTGCATGTCCCACTCCTCCAAGGGAGGTAAAAAAAAAATTATTCTGCAACTTAGGTTTTCAAAAGGCTGCAAATTGCATGAAACAGCTATGTGATTTGCCCCATTTGCAGGTTACAGAGTTTGCTTTTTCAACTCTCTAGGGAGAAAAGCAGCATTTTATACAAAAGGGACATGAGCCCCAAATGTTTTCTTTTATGATTTCGAAAGAGCATACAATTTGAAATAACTTTCCAATTTACTCCTATTATCTCATTTGCTTAGTTCCCTTGGTATCCTCTGTGGCAAAGCATACCTAGGTAGGCTCAGGAGTTGGGAGCTATGCCTCTTGTAATTGGATTACTGATACTTGCGTTTTGACCATAGTAGGGAGTATGTGATAAGCACAATTTTTAAAGCCAAAAGGAAGAGGCGTTTAATGGCCTTTAAAAAGCCAAGAAATCTCTTATACTGTTATACAATGTTTATTTCATTATTGATCTAAAATCCTAAAAGTAATGTGTATTAATCCTACAAGAACCCATTCTATGTTGTGTCATTGCTTAGTGGTTAACATGCCTGACTTGCAAGTCATTGGTCGAGAGTTTGAATCTACCCATGGGTGCTGTTTAATTTCTTTATTTTTTTTTATTTTTTACGTTGTGGTTTTTAGAGCCATACTTGGAAGTAGAAGGTTGAGTGCTTGCATCCCACTAAAGCTGCCGGTTCTTTTACTTGCAAGCCATTCTAGAACAACTTTATAACTAGCAGTCTAGAGATTATTTTGTTTTATTATTTTTTTGCCTTGTTTTGATAACTCTTCTATTATTTTTCTTTAGCAGAAGTCATCTCTTTATTGCATATATACGTTTTCTTGTGTTAATGGTCCCAGTAAGCCACCAGTGGAGCAGACCATTGTGTCTAGTGGTTTGCAAAACGTTCTTGCTCGGTTAAGATTTATTATCCAGCTCTAACACCTTTTCCGTGTCTTTCTGCTAAGATATTACAGATAGCTTTCCAAAGACAACTTTGATTTGCAAATTTGGTTCCCTTTTATTTTCTTACAGCAATTTCTCCCTTTAATTCTTTACACTGTTTCTTGGATTTATGAGATAAAATGATTAATAAAAAAAAAGGCTATTGACAAGAAGCCATGCTAGGTTCTGGCATAGCTTAGTGGTTAGCATGCCTGACCTGCAAGTAAATGGTCAAGAGTTTGAATCTACCCATGGGTGCTGTTTAATTTTTTTTTTTTATTTTTTTTTTTTACGTTGTGGTTTTTAGAGCCATACTTGGAAGTAGAAGGTTGAGTGCTTGCATCCCACTAAAGCTGCCGGTTCTTTTACTTGCAAACCATTCTAGAACAACTTTATAACTAGCAGTCTAGAGATTATTTTGTTTTATTATTTTTTTGCCTTGTTTTGATAACTCTTCTATTATTTTTCTTTAGCAGAAGTCATCTCTTTATTGCATATATACGTTTTCTTGTGTTAATGGTCCCAGTAAGCCACCAGTGGAGCAGACCATTGTGTCTAGTGGTTTGCAAAACGTTCTTGCTCGGTTAAGATTTATTATCCAGCTCTAACACCTTTTCCGTGTCTTTCTGCTAAGATATTACAGATAGCTTTCCAAAGACAACTTTGATTTGCAAATTTGGTTCCCTTTTATTTTCTTACAGCAATTTCTCCCTTTAATTCTTTACACTGTTTCTTGGATTTATGAGATAAAATGATTAATAAAAAAAAAGGCTATTGACAAGAAGCCATGCTAGGTTCTGTCATAGCTTAGTGGTTAGCATGCCTGACCTGCAAGTAAATGGTCAAGAGTTTGAATCTACCCATGGGTGCTGTTTAATTTTTTTTTTTTATTATTTTTTTTTACGTTGTGGTTTTTAGAGCCATACTTGGAAGTAGAAGGTTGAGTGCTTGCATCCCACTAAAGCTGCCGGTTCTTTTACTTGCAAACCATTCTAGAACAACTTTATAACTAGCAGTCTAGAGATTATTTTGTTTTATTATTTTTTTGCCTTGTTTTGATAACTCTTCTATTATTTTTCTTTAGCAGAAGTCATCTCTTTATTGCATATATACGTTTTCTTGTGTTAATGGTCCCAGTAAGCCACCAGTGGAGCAGACCATTGTGTCTAGTGGTTTGCAAAACGTTCTTGCTCGGTTAAGATTTATTATCCAGCTCTAACACCTTTTCCGTGTCTTTCTGCTAAGATATTACAGATAGCTTTCCAAAGACAACTTTTGTTTTGCAAATTTGGTTCCCTTTTATTTTCTTACAGCAATTTCTCCCTTTAATTCTTTACACTGTTTCTTGGATTTATGAGCTAAAATGATTAATAAAAAAAAGGCTATTGACAAGAAGCCATCCTAGGTTCTAGACATGTGCACGGCTAAAAAATTCGGTTCGTTTTCGGTTCGGATCGATTCGGACTTTTCAAATTTCGTTTCGGATCGAATCGGATTCGGCAAAATTTGAATAAATTCGTTTCGGATTTATTCTGATTCGGCTGAATTCGGTTCTATTCCGTTCCGAAATTCGGTATGTTTTTAGTACACTAACACCCATTTAGTACACTAAGTCACTAACACCCATAAACTACCTATGAATCACTAAACCGAGGGCCCCCCCACATCGCAAACCCTATAATAACATTATTTAACCCCTAATCTGCCGATCGGATATCGCCGCAACCTACATTATAGCTATTAACCCCTAATCTGCTGTCCCTAACACCGCCGACCCCTACATTATAGTTATTAACCCCTAATCTGCCTCCCCCAACGTCGCCGCAATCTAACTACAAGTATTAACCCCTAATCTGCCGACCCGATATCGCCGCCGCCTACATTATAGCTATTAACCCCTAATCTGCTGTCCCTAACACCGCCGACCCCTACATTATAGTTATTAACCCCTAATCTGCCTCCCCCAACGTCGCCGCAATCTAACTACAAGTATTAACCCCTAATCTGCCGACCCGATATCGCCGCCGCCTACATTATAGCTATTAACCCCTAATCTGCTGTCCCTAACACCGCCGACCCCTACATTATAGTTATTAACCCCTAATCTGCCCCCCCCAACGTCCCCGCAATCTAACTACAAGTATTAACCCCTAATCTGCCGACCGCAAATCGCCGCCACTATAATAAATGTATTAACCCCTAAACCGCCGCACTCCCACCTCGCAAACACTATAATACATTTTATTAACCCCTAATCTGCCCTCCCTAACATCGCCGCCACCTACCTACAATTATTAACCCCTAATCTCCCGCCCCCAACGTCGCCGCTACTATAATAAGGTTATTAACCCCTAAACCTAAGTCTAACCCTAACACTAACACCCCCTAACTTAAATATAATTTAAATAAAACGAAATAAGTTTACTATAGTTAAATAAATGAATCCTATTTAAAACTAAAGACTTACCTGTAAAATAAACCCTAATATAGCTACAATATAACTAATAATTACATTGTAGCTATTTTAACATTTATATTTATTTTACAGGCAACTTTGTATTTATTTTAACTAGGTACAATAGCTATTAAATAGATATTTACTGTTTAATAGCTACCTAGTTAAAATAATTACAAATTTACCTGTAAAATAAATCCTAACCTAAGTTACAATTACACCTAACACTACACTATCATTAAATTAACTAAATAAATGAATCATATTTAAAACAAAATACTTACCTGTAAAATAAACCCTAATATAGCTGCAATATAACTAATAGTTGCATTGTAGCTATTTTAGCATTTATATTTATTTTACAGGCAACTTTGTATTTATTTTAACTAGGTACAAAAGCTATTAAATAGTTATTGACTAATTAATAGCTACCTAGTTAAAATAATTACAAAATTACCTGTAAAATAAATCCTAACCTAAGTTACAATTAAACCTAACACTACACTGTCATTAAATAAATTAACTACAAGTACCTACAATTATCTACAATTAAATAAACTAAAGTACAAAAACCCCCCACTAAATTACAAAAACAAACAAACACTAAATTACAAAAAATAAAAAAATATTACAAGAATTTTAAACTAATTACACCTAATCTAAGCCCCCTAATAAAATAACAAAGCCCCCCAAAATAAAAAAAATGCCCTACCCTATACTAAATTACAAAAGTTAACAGCTCTATTACCTTACCAGCCCTGAACAGGGCCCTTTACGGGGCATGCCCCAAAGAAAACAGCTCTTTTGCCTGTAAAAAAAAAACACAATCTCCCCCCCCCACATTACAACCCACCACCCACATACCCCTACTCTAACCCAAACCCCCCTTAAATAAACCTAACACTACCCCCCTGAAGATCTCCCTACCTTGAGTCGTGTTCACCCAGCCGGGCCGAAGTCTTCATCCGATGGGGCAGAAGAGGACATCCAGACCGGCAGAAGTCTTCATCCAAGAGGGGCAAGAAGAGGTCTTCCATCCATCATACAAGTACCAAAATACAAACAAACACTAAATTACCAAAAATAATAAAATATTACAATAATTTTAAACTAATTACACCTAATCTAAGCCCCCTACTAGCTATTAATATAGCTTCAATATAACTAATAGTTACATTGTAGCTATTTTAGGATTTATATTTATTTTACAGGCAACTTTGTATTTATTTTAACTAGGTACAATAGTTATTAAATAGTTAATAACTATTTAATAACTACCTAGCTAAAATAAATACAAATTTACCTGTAAAATAAATCATCACCTAAGTTACAATTACACCTAACACTACACTATCATTAAATTAACTAAATAAATGAGTCCTATATAAAACTAAAGACTTACCTGTAAAATAAACCCTAATATAGCTGCAATATAACTAATAGTTACATTGTAGCTATTTTAGCATTTATATTTATTGTACAGGCAACTTTGTATTTATTTTAACTAGGTTCAATAGCTATTAAATAGATATTGACTATTTAATAGCTACCTAGTTAAAATAATTACAAAATTACCTGTAAAATAAATCCTAACCTAAGTTACAATTAAACCTAACACTACACTATCATTAAATAAATTAACTACAAGTACCTACAATTAAATACAATTAAAAAAACTAAACTAAAGTACAAAAACCCCCCCACTAAATTACAAAAAATAAAAAAATATTACAAGAATTTTAAACTAATTGCACCTAATCTAAGCCCCCTAATAAAATAACAAAGCCCCCCAAAATAAAAAAAAATGCCCTACCCTATACTAAATTACAAAAGTTAACAGCTCTATTACCTTACCAGCCCTGAACAGGGCCTTTTGCGGGGCATGCCCCAAAGAAAACAGCTCTTTTGCCTGTTAAAAAAAAACACAATACCCCCCCCCACATTACAACCCACCACCCACATACCCCTACTCTAACCCAAACCCCCCTTAAATAAACCTAACACTACCCCCCTGAAGATCTCCCTACCTTGAGTCGTGTTCACCAAGCCGGGCCGAAGTCTTCATCCGATGGGGCAGAAGAGGACATCCAGACCAGCAGAAGTCTTCATCCAAGCGGGGCAAGAAGAGGTCTTCCATCCATCAGAAAAGTACAAAAAAATAAACAAACACTAAATTAGCAAGAATAATAAAATATTACAATAATTTTAAACTAATTACACCTAATCTAAGCCCCCTACTAGCTATTAATATAGCTACAATATAACTAATAGTTACATTGTAGCTATTTTAGGATTTATATTTATTTTACAGGCAACTTTGTATTTATTTTAACTAGGTACAATAGCTATTAAATAGTTAATAACTATTTAATAACTACCTAGCTAAAATAAATACAAATTTACCTGTAAAATAAACCCTAACCTAAGTTACAATTACACCTAACACTACACTGTCATTAAATTAACTAAATAAATTAATCCTATATAAAACTAAATACTTACCTGTAAAATAAACTCTAATATAGCTACAATATAACTAATAGTTACATTGTAGCTATTTTAGCATTTATATTTATTTTACAGGCAACTTTGTATTTATTTTAACTAGGTACAATAGCTATTAAATAGATATTTACTGTTTAATAGCTACCTAGTTAAAATAATTACAAAATTACCTGTAAAATAAATCCTAACCTAAGTTACTATTAAACCTAACACTACACTATCATTAAATAAATTAACTACAAGTACCTACAATTAAATACAATTAAAAAAACTAAACTAAAGTACAAACCCCCCCCCCACTAAATTACAAAAAATAAAAAAATATTACAAGAATTTTAAACTAATTACACCTAATCTAAGCCCCCTAATAAAATAACAAAGCCCCCCAAAATAAAAAAATGCCCTACCCTATACTAAATTACAAAAGTAATCAGCTCTATTACCTTACCAGCCCTGAACAGGGCCTTTTGCGGGGCATGCCCCAAAGAAAACAGCTCTTTTGCCTGTAAAAAAAAACACAATACCCCCCCCCACATTACAACCCACCACCCACATACCCCTACTCTAACCCAAACCCCCCTTAAATAAACCTAACACTACCCCCCTGAAGATCTCCCTACCGTGTCTTCACCCAGCAGGCCGAAGTCTTCATCCGATGGGGCAGAAGAGGACATCCAGACCGGCAGAAGTCTTCATCCAAGCGGGGCAAGAAGAGGTCTTCCATCCATCTGCCGGTCTGGATGTCCTCTTCTGCCCCATCGGATGAAGACTTCGGCCCGCTGGGTGAAGACACGGTAGAGAGATCTTCAGGGGGGTAGTGTTAGGTTTATTTTAGGGGGGTTTGGGTTAGAGTAGGGGTATGTGGGTGGTGGGTTGTAATGTGGGGGGGGTATTGTGTTTTTTTTTACAGGCAAAAGAGCTGTTTTCTTTGGGGCATGCCCCGCAAAAGGCCCTGTTCAGGGCTGGTAAGGTAATAGAGCTGATTACTTTTGTAATTTAGTATAGGGTAGGGCATTTTTTTATTTTGGGGGGCTTTTTATTTTATTAGGGGGCTTAGATTAGGTGTAATTAGTTTAAAATTCTTGTAATTTTATTTTATTTTTTGTAATTTAGTGTTTGGTTTTTTTGTACTTTAGTTTAGTTTATTTCATTGTATTTAATTGTAGGTACTTGTAGTTAATTTATTTAATGATAGTGTAGTGTTAGGTTTAATAGTAACTTAGGTTAGGATTTATTTTACAGGTAATTTTGTAATTATTTTAACTAGGTAGCTATTAAACAGTAAATATCTATTTAATAGCTATTGTACCTAGTTAAAATAAATACAAAGTTGCCTGTAAAATAAATATAAATGCTAAAATAGCTATAATGTAACTATTAGTTATATTGTAGCTATATTAGGGTTTATTTTACAGGTAAGTATTTAGTTTTATATAGGATTAATTTATTTAGTTAATTTAATGACAGTGTAGTGTTAGGTGTAATTGTAACTTAGGTTAGGGTTTATTTTACAGGTAAATTTGTATTTATTTTAGCTAGGTAGTTATTAAATAGTTATTAACTATTTAATAGCTATTGTACCTAGTTAAAATAAATACAAAGTTGCCTGTAAAATAAATATAAATCCTAAAATAGCTACAATGTAACTATTAGTTATATTGTAGCTATATTAATAGCTAGTAGGGGGCTTAGATTAGGTGTAATTAGTTTAAAATTCTTGTAATATTTTTTTATTTTTTGTAATTTAGTGGGGGGGGGGGTTGTACTTTAGTTTAGTTTTTTTAATTGTATTTAATTGTAGGTACTTGTAGTTAATTTATTTAATGATAGTGTAGTGTTAGGTTTAATTGTAACTTAGGTTAGGATTTATTTTACAGGTAATTTTGTAATTATTTTAACTAGGTAGCTATTAAATAGTCAATATCTATTTAATAGCTATTGAACCTAGTTAAAATGAATACAAAGTTGCCTGTACAATAAATATAAATGCTAAAATAGCTACAATGTAACTATTAGTTATATTGCAGCTATATTAGGGTTTATTTTACAGGTAAGTCTTTAGTTTTATATAGGATTCATTTATTTAGTTAATTTAATGATAGTGTAGTGTTAGGTGTAATTGTAACTTAGGTTATGATTTATTTTACAGGTAAATTTGTATTTATTTTAGCTAGGTAGTTATTAAATAGTTATTAACTATTTAATAACTATTGTACCTAGTTAAAATAAATACAAAGTTGCCTGTAAAATACATATAAATCCTAAAATAGCTACAATGTAGCTATTAGTTATATTGAAGCTATATTAATAGCTAGTAGGGGGCTTAGATTAGGTGTAATTAGTTTAAAATTATTGTAATATTTTATTATTTTTGGTAATTTAGTGTTTGTTTGTATTTTGGTACTTGTATGATGGATGGAAGACCTCTTCTTGCCCCTCTTGGATGAAGACTTCTGCCGGTCTGGATGTCCTCTTCTGCCCCATCGGATGAAGACTTCGGCCCGGCTGGGTGAACACGACTCAAGGTAGGGAGATCTTCAGGGGGGTAGTGTTAGGTTTATTTAAGGGGGGTTTGGGTTAGAGTAGGGGTATGTGGGTGGTGGGTTGTAATGTGGGGGGGGGGGATTGTGTTTTTTTTTACAGGCAAAAGAGCTGTTTTCTTTGGGGCATGCCCCGCAAAGGGCCCTGTTCAGGGCTGGTAAGGTAATAGAGCTGTTAACTTTTGAAATTTAGTATAGGGTAGGGCATTTTTTTTATTTTGGGGGGCTTTGTTATTTTATTAGGGGGCTTAGATTAGGTGTAATTAGTTTAAAATTCTTGTAATATTTTTTTATTTTTTGTAATTTAGTGGTTTTTTATTTTTTGTAATTTAGTGGGGGGGTTTTGTACTTTAGTTTATTTAATTGTAGATAATTGTAGGTACTTGTAGTTAATTTATTTAATGATAGTGTAGTGTTAGGTTTTATTGTAACTTAGGTTAGGATTTATTTTACAGGTAATTTTGTAATTATTTTAACTAGTTAGCTATTAATTAGTCAATAACTATTTAATAGCTATTGTACCTAGTTAAAATAAATACAAAGTTGCCTGTAAAATAAATATAAATGCTAAAATAGCTACAATTTAACTATTAGTTATATTGTAGCTATATTAGGGTTTATTTTACAGGTAAGTATTTAGTTTTAAATATGATTCATTTATTTAATGATAGTGTAGTGTTAGGTGTAATTGTAACTTAGGTTAGGATTTATTTTACAGGTAAATTTGTATTTATTTTAGCTAGGTAGTTATTAAATAGTTATTAACTATTTAATAACTATTGTACCTAGTTAAAATAAATACAAAGTTGCCTGTAAAATAAATATAAATCCTAAAATAGCTACAATGTAACTATTAGTTATATTGCAGCTATCTTAGGGTTTATTTTACAGGTAAGTCTTTAGTTTTAAATAGGATTCATTTATTTAATTATAGTAAATTTATTTCGTTTTATTTAAATTATATTTAAGTTAGGGGGTGTTAGTGTTAGGGTTAGACTTAGGTTTAGGGGTTAATAACCTTATTATAGTAGCGGCGACGGTGCGGGCGTGAGGTTAGGGGTTAATAATTGTAGGTAGGTGGCGGCGATGTTAGGGAGGGCAGATTAGGGGTTAATAAAATGTATTATAATGTTTGCGAGGCGGGAGTGCGGCGGTTTAGGGGTTAATACATTTATTATAGTTGCGGCGATTTGCGGTCGGCAGATTAGGGGTTAATACTTGTAGTTAGATTGCGGCGACGTTGGGGGGGGCAGATTAGGGGTTAATAACTATAATGTAGGGGTCGGCGGTGTTAGGGACAGCAGATTAGGGGTTAATAGCTATAATGTAGGCGGCGGCGATATCGGGTCGGCAGATTAGGGGTTAATACTTGTAGTTAGATTGCGGCGACGTTGGGGGGGGCAGATTAGGGGTTAATAACTATAATGTAGGGGTCGGCTGTGTTAGGGACAGCAGATTAGGGGTTAATAGCTATAATGTAGGCGGCGGCGATATCGGGTCGGCAGATTAGGGGTTAATACTTGTAGTTAGATTGCGGCGACGTTGGGGGGGGCAGATTAGGGGTTAATAACTATAATGTAGGGGTCGGCGGTGTTAGGGACAGCAGATTAGGGGTTAATAGCTATAATGTAGGCGGCGGCGATATCGGGTCGGCAGATTAGGGGTTAATACTTGTAGTTAGATTGCGGCGACGTTGGGGGGGGCAGATTAGGGGTTAATAACTATAATGTAGGGGTCGGCTGTGTTAGGGACAGCAGATTAGGGGTTAATAGCTATAATGTAGGCGGCGGCGATATCGGGTCGGCAGATTAGGGGTTAATACTTGTAGTTAGATTGCGGCGACGTTGGGGGGGGCAGATTAGGGGTTAATAACTATAATGTAGGGGTCGGCGGTGTTAGGGACAGCAGATTAGGGGTTAATAGCTATAATGTAGGCGGCGGCGATATCGGGTCGGCAGATTAGGGGTTAATACTTGTAGTTAGATTGCGGCGACGTTGGGGGAGGCAGATTAGGGGTTAATAACTATAATGTAGGGGTCGGCGGTGTTAGGGACAGCAGATTAGGGGTTAATAGTTATAATGTAGGTGGCGGCGATATTCGGTCGGCAGATTAGGGGTTAATAAAATAATGCAGGTGTCAGCGATAGCGGGGGTGGCAGATTAGGGGTTAATAAGTGTCAGATTAGGGGTGTTTAGAGACTCGGGGTACATGTTAGGGTGTTAGGTGCAGACTTAGTGTTTCCCCATAGGAAACAATGGGGCTGCGGTGTTAGTTTTTTTTCAGCCGAAACTCCCATTGTTTCCTATGGGGAAATGCCGAATTTTACCGAGCTAATTCGGATTTATTCAGAGAGATACGGCAGCTATTTCGGATTCATTCGGTAGATTCGGAAGTATTTTAATTCGGAAATCCGAATCGATCAGAATCTCCGAATTTACCGAATTTACCGAATTTCCGAATTAATCCGAAACGAACCGCACATGTCTACTAGGTTCTGTCATAGCTTAGTGGTTAGCCTGCCTGACTTGCAAGTAAATGGTCAAGAGTTTGGATCTACCCATAGGTGCTGTTGACTATTTTTTTATTTTTTTTATTTTTTACCTTGTGGTTTTTAGAGCCATACTTGGAAGTAGAAGGTTGAGTGCTTGCATCCCACTAAAGCTGACGGTTCTTTTACTTGCAAGCCATTCTAGAACAACTTTATAACTAGCAGTCTAGAGATTATTTTGTTTTATTATTTTTTTGCCTTGTTTTGATAACTCTTCTATTATTTTTCTTTAGCAGAAGTCATCTCTTTGTTGCATATATACGTTTTCTTGTGTTAATGGTCCCAGTAAGCCACCAGTGGAGCAGACCATTGTGTCTAGTGGATTGCAAAACGTTCTTGCTCGGTTAAGATTTATTATCCAGCTCTAAAACCTTTTCCGTGTCTTTCTGCTAAGATATTACAGATAGCTTTCCAAAGACAACTTTTGTTTTGCAAATTTGGTTCCCTTTTATTTTCTTACAGCAATTTCTCCCTTTAATTCTTTACACTGTTTCTCGGATTTATGAGATAAAATGATTAATAAAAAAAAAGGCTATTGACAAGAAGTCGTCCTAGGTCCTGTCATAGCTTAGTGGTTAGCATGCCTGACCTGCAAGTAAATGGTCAAGAGTTTGAATCTACCTATGTATGCTGTTTAATTTTTTTTTTTACGTTGTGGTTTTTAGAGCCATACTTGGAAGTAGAAGGTTGAGTGCTTGCATCCCACTAAAGCTGCCGGTTCTTTTACTTGCAAGCCATTCTAGAACAACTTTATAACTAGCAGTCTAGAGATTATTTTGTTTTATTATTTTTTTGCCTTGTTTTGATAACTCTTCTATTATTTTTCTTTAGCAGAAGTCATCTCTTTATTGCATATATACGTTTTCTTGTGTTAATGGTCCCAGTAAGCCACCAGTGGAGCAGACCATTGTGTCTAGTGGTTTGCAAAACGTTCTTGCTCGGTTAAGATTTATTATCCAGCTCTAACACCTTTTCCGTGTCTTTCTGCTAAGATATTACAGATAGCTTTCCAAAGACAACTTTTGTTTTGCAAATTTGGTTCCCTTTTATTTTCTTACAGCAATTTCTCCCTTTAATTCTTTACACTGTTTCTTGGATTTATGAGATAAAATGATTAATAAAAAAAAAGGCTATTAACAAGAAGCCATCCTAGGTTCTGTCATAGCTTAGTGGTTAGCATTCCTGACCTGCAAGTAAATGGTCAAGAGTTTGAATCTACACATGGGTGCTGTTTAATTATTTTTTTAAAATTTTTTTTTTTTACGTTGTGGTTTTTAGAGCCATACTTGGAAGTAGAAGGTTGAGTGCTTGCATCCCACTAAAGCTGCCGGTTCTTTTACTTGCAAGCCATTCTAGAACAACTTTATAACTAGCAGTCTAGAGATTATTTTGTTTTATTATTTTTTTGCCTTGTTTTGATAACTCTTCTATTATTTTTCTTTAGCAGAAGTCATCTCTTTATTGCATATATACGTTTTCTTGTGTTAATGGTCCCAGTAAGCCACCAGTGGAGCAGACCATTGTGTCTAGTGCTTTGCAAAACGTTCTTGCTCGGTTAAGATTTATTATCCAGCTCTAACACCTTTTCTGTGTCTTTCTGCTAAGATATTACAGATAGCTTTCCAAAGACAACTTTTGTTTTGCAAATTTGGTTCCCTTTTATTTTCTTACAGCAATTTCTCCCTTTAATTCTTTACACTGTTTCTTGGATTTATGAGCTAAAATGATTAATAAAACAAAAAGGCTATTGACTCTGTCTCTAGTAAGCATAGCAACTCCTTGCGGCTCGTGATTAGCTTAGCTGCCTCGCAAGGTTGAGAAGTTGAAACCCGGCGACAGGTGCGGGTGCTTTCTGTTGTGCATCCTTCGAGAAACTGTTCTATGTGTCCTTCTGGTAACATTTGAAAACTAGCAATCCAAAGGAGAATTCGCTTTTGCACAGTTTATCCTGCTTTATTTCCTCAAAACAAGTCATCTCTCTACTGTATACACACAGTTTTTTAGCATGCTGGTTTGTGTATATTGCTAAGCCAGGAGATAAGTATTTCTGAAAAGGGCCTTGCATATGCACCTACATATCAGATTAACCCAGAGCTACTTCTGTACCACTGAAAGGTGGGAGCCAATTCTGCACGGGAAGATGGTTATGCCATCCGTTCCTCTTCTCCTCTAGATCTGATGAAACCTGAAGGTGGTACCTCCCCTTCCCCCGAGAGCAGCACGGCTGCGGCAGCTGCAGCAGCAGCAGCTTCCATGAGACCTTTACAAAGGGTATAAGTTTTGTTCTTTGGTTCCTATAAAATCATATGGGGTTCTTGCTGTCTGAGAGCTAATGCCTTAACATGTACCTTGTGTTTCCATCATCTGCACACTTTAACCCTTGGTCCTATGCCCACAAAAGCTGTGAGCAAGGTGAAATCCATCTGTGATAAGTCTTTAGCAGTGCATGGAGAGACACTAACTTTATCGTGCCCCAGAACCTTTGCTTTGAAGGCTTACAGAGTATCTGAGCTTCGCCGCCCAAAGACTTTACAATAGCTATTATAAAAACTATCTCATTAATAGGCCCTACGCTCCTTCCCTTTGACCTGCGGCAAGAGAATCACACACACATATTCACTGGATACATATGCCATAAGGACACTGAATCTGTAGCTTGTCCCCTTCAACATACTTTCACTAATAGCTCAGAAAAGGGCAATGTCAAACAATTCATGTAAGCCTTAGGGTTTCACTCATTCACAAAGTAGACCATTTGAAAAGCAGCAGGGGCCTAAGCCTCTAATAATGGCCGTCCCCTTCCGCTACTAGAGGCCTGCACCGCCCCTCCATATCCTAGTTTACCAAACAGACCCCACCTCCTCCTCAGATCATCAGACCCTCCCCCTCCAGATCCAGATCTTACGTTTCCCATCCAGGCGCCAGGCTTAAAGGGGCATGAATCCAAAAAGAAATGATTTCATGACAAAGCACACAATTTTAAACAACTTCCCAATTTACTTTACATACCTGGATAGGCTTAGGACCACTACTGGGAGCCAGCGGCTGATTGGTGCCTGCATGTATATGAATGCTGTCATTGGCTGACCTGATGTGTTCATCTAACTCCCAGTAGTGCCCTGCTGCTGCTGCTTCTGATTCTGCTTCAACAAAGGATACCAAGAGAATAAAACAAATTGTTTTAATAGATGTAAATCAGAGAGTTGCTTAAAAGGGTATGCTCTATCTGAGATCCTCCCTCTCAAGATCATCACCTCCTTCTCCAGGTACTAATTTTTGCCTCCCCAACCAGCCTCTCCCATCTACACCCGTCTCCTCCCTATTTCTAATCTGCTCCTCCCTCTCCAAACTTCCCCTCGACTGCTTTTTCCCCTCCCACCTATTTGCCCTCCCCCAACTAGCCCCTCCTATCTTCATCCCTAGCTGTTCCTCCCTCTCCAGATACTACTTTCCCCTCCAACCAGCCCCTCAACTACTTTTTCCCTCACCAACCCTTCCCATCTAACCCTGGTCTCCTCCCTACCTCTAATCTGCTCCTCCCTTCCCCTCTTTTAACCCTCCCACCTACTCCCTCCCAATCTGCTACTCCCTCTCCAGATGCTACTTTTCCCCCAAATCTCCTCCCCTGGCTGACCCCTCCTCCTGATCATCCTAAATTATACTTTTCCCATATATTTATTATCCTATGTATTAATTACTGTTTACCCTTATCATTATATATTCTTTAACCAGGATTTTAGGGGAAGGTACGGTGGTCTATCGCAGACCATTTTAAGCAGCTCAGTTCGTGGCAACTATACCTGGAACTGACTGGAAGATGGGATTCGAACCGCTGGCCCTGTGCTTGCTAGCCCACAACCTTACCACTGCTCCACAGCAGCTTTCTGAGGAACAGCCTGGTATTGACTCGCCCGACTGAAAAAAAACAAAAAACTGTTATTGTCACTGCCTGCCCTACCGCAGCCAGAAGTAGTAGCCTGATGGTTAGCTTAGATGTCTAGCAAGCAGAAGGTTTGCAGTTTGAAACCAGCTGCAGCTATTTGCACCTTGTATGTGTGCTAGCAAGCTGTTTTTTTTTCTTTTGCAAGTTTTATTATTTTTTTCTTTTCTTAAAGAGGCATTAAAAAAACTCTTGCTTGTGTGTAACAATCTGTGCATGTCCCACTCCTCCAAGGGAGGTAGAAAAAAAAATTATTCTGCAACTTAGGTTTTCAAAAGGCTGCAAATTGCATGAAACAGCTATGTGATTTGCCCCATTTGCAGGTTACAGAGTTTGCTTTTTCAACTCTCTAGGGAGAAAAGCAGCATTTTATACAAAAGGGACATGAGCCCCAAATGTTTTCTTTTATGATTTCGAAAGAGCATACAATTTGAAATAACTTTCCAATTTACTCCTATTATCTCATTTGCTTAGTTCCCTTGGTATCCTCTGTGGCAAAGCATACCTAGGTAGGCTCAGGAGTTGGGAGCTATGCCTCTTGTAATTGGATTACTGATACTTGCGTTTTGACCATAGTAGGGAGTATGTGATAAGCACAATTTTTAAAGCCAAAAGGAAGAGGCGTTTAATGGCCTTTAAAAAGCCAAGAAATCTCTTATACTGTTATACAATGTTTATTTCATTATTGATCTAAAATCCTAAAAGTAATGTGTATTAATCCTACAAGAATCCATCCTATGTTCTGTCATAGCTTAGTGGTTAGCATTCCTGACTTGCAAGTAAATGGTCAAGAGTTTGTATCTACCCATAGGTGCTGTTGACTATTTTTTATTTTTTTTTATTTTTTACCTTGTGGTTTTTAGAGCCATACTTGGAAGTAGAAGGTTGAGTGCTTGCATCCCACTAAAGCTGCCGGTTCTTTTACTTGCAAGCCATTCTAGAACAACTTTATAACTAGCAGTCTAGAGATTATTTTGTTTTATTATTTTTTTGCCTTGTTTTGATAACTCTTCTATTATTTTTCTTTAGCAGAAGTCATCTCTTTATTGCATATATACGTTTTCTTGTGTTAATGGTCCCAGTAAGCCAGCAGTGGAGCAGACCATTGTGTCTAGTGGTTTGCAAAACGTTCTTGCTCGGTTAAGATTTATTATCCAGCTCTAACACCTTTTCCGTGTCTTTCTGCTAAGATATTACAGATAGCTTTCCAAAGACAACTTTTGTTTTGCAAATTTGGTTCCCTTTTATTTTCTTACAGCAATTTCTCCCTTTAATTCTTTACACTGTTTCTTGGATTTATGAGCTAAAATGATTAATAAAAAAAAAGGCTATTGACTCTGTCTCTAGTAAGCATAGCAACTCCTTGCGGCTCGTGATTAGCTTAGCTGCCTCGCAAGGTTGAGAAGTTGAAACCCGGCGACAGGTGCGGGTGCTTTCTGTTGTGCATCCTTCGAGAAACTGTTCTATGTGTCCTTCTGGTAACATTTGAAAACTAGCAATCCAAAGGAGAATTCGCTTTTGCACAGTTTATCCTGTTTTATTTCCTCAAAACAAGTCATCTCTCTACTGTATACACACAGTTTTTTAGCATGCTGGTTTGTGTATATTGCTAAGCCAGGAGATAAGTATTTCTGAAAAGGGCCTTGCATATGCACCTACATATCAGATTAACCCAGAGCTACTTCTGTACCACTGAAAGGTGGGAGCCAATTCTGCACGGGAAGATGGTTATGCCATCTGTTCCTCTTCTCCTCTAGATCTGATGAAACCTGAAGGTGGTACCTCCCCTGCACCGAGAGCAGCACGGCTGCGGCAGCTGCAGCAGCAGCAGCTTCCATGAGACCTTTACAAAGGGTATAAGTTTTGTTCTTTGGTTCCTATAAAATCATATGGGGTTCTTGCTGTCTGAGAGCTAGTGCCTTAACATGTACCTTGTGTTTCCATCATCTGCACACTTTAACCCTTGGTCCTATGCTCACAAAAGCTGTGAGCAAGATGAAATCCATCTGTGATAAGTCTTTAGCAGTGCACGGAGAGACACTAACTTTATCGTGCCCCAGAACCTTTGCTTTGAAGGCTTACAGAGTATCCGAGCTTCGCCGCCCAAAGACTTTACAATAGCTATTATAAAAACTATCTCATTAATAGGCCCTACGCTCCTTCCCTTTGACCTGCGGCGAGAGAATCACACACACATATTTACTGGATACATATGCCATAAGGACACTGAATCTGTAGCTTGTCCCCTTCAACATACTTTCACTAATAGCTCAGAAAAGGGCAATGTCAAACAATTCATGTAAGCCTTAGGGTTTCACTCATTCACAAAGTAGACCATTTGAAAAGCAGCAGGGGCCTAAGCCTCTAATAATGGCCGTCCCCTTCCGCTACTAGAGGCCTGCACCGCCCCTCCATATCCTAGTTTACCAAACAGACCCCTCCTCCTCCTCAGATCATCAGACCCTCCCCCTCCAGATCCAGATCTTACGTTTCCCATCCAGGCACCAGGCTTAAAGGGGCATGAATCCAAAAAGAAATGATTTCATGACAAAGCACACAATTTTAAACAACTTCCCAATTTACTTTACATACCTGGATAGGCTTAGGACCACTACTGGGAGCCAGTGGCTGATTGGTGCCTGCATGTATATGAATGCTGTCATTGGCTCACCTGATGTGTTCATCTAACTCCCAGTAGTGCCCTGCTGCTGCTGCTTCTAATTCTGCTTCAACAAAGGATACCAAGAGAATAAAACAAATTGTTTTAATAGATGTAAATCAGAGAGTTGCTTAAAAGGTTATGCTCTATCTGAGATCCTCCCTCTCAAGATCATCTCCTCCTTCTCCAGGTACTAATTTTTGCCTCCCCAACCAGCCTCTCCCATCTACACCCGTCTCCTCCCTATTTCTAATCTGCTCCTCCCTCTCCAAACTTCCCCTCGACTGCTTTTTCCCCTCCCACCTATTTCCCCCCCCCAACTAGCCCCTCCTATCTTCTTCCTTCATCCCTATCTGCTCCTCCCTCTCCAGATACTACTTATCCCTCCCACCTATTTTTTTCCCTCCCACCTATTTGCCCTCCCCCAACTAGCCCCTCCTATCTTCATCCCTAGCTGTTCCTCCCTCTCCAGATACTACTTTCCCCTACTTTCCCCTCCAACCAGCCCCTCAACTACTTTTTCCCTCACCAGCCCTTCCCATCTAACCCTGGTCTCCTCCCTATCTCTAATCTGCTCCTCCCTTCCCCTCTTTTAACCCTCCCACCTACTCCCTCCCAATCTGCTACTCCCTCTCCAGATGCGATGCTACTTTTCCCCCAAATCTCCTCCCCTGGCTGACCCCTCCTCCTGATCATCCTAAATTATACTTTTCCCATATATTTATTATCCTATGTATTAATTACTGTTTACTCTTATCATTATATATTCTTTAACCAGGATTTTAGGGGAAGGTACAGTGGTCTATCGCAGACCATTTTAAGCAGCTCAGTTCATGGCAACTATAACTGGAACTGACTGGAAGATGGGATTCGAACCGCTGGCCCTGTGCTTGCTAGCCCACGACCTTACCACTGCTCCACAGCAGCTTTCTGAGGAACAGCCTGGTATTGACTCGCCCGACTGAAAAGAAAAACAAAAAACTGTTATTGTCACTGCCTGCCCTACCGCAGCCAGAAGTAGTAGCCTGATGGTTAGCTTAGATGTCTAGCAAGCAGAAGGTTTGCAGTTTGAAACCAGCTGCAGCTATTTGCACCTTGTATGTGTGCTAGCAAGCTGTTTTTTTTTCTTTTGCAAGTTTTATTATTTTTTTCTTTTCTTAAAGATGCATTAAAAAAACTCTTGCTTGTGTGTAACAATCTGTGCATGTCCCACTCCTCCAAGGGAGGTAGAAAAAAAAATTATTCTGCAACTTAGGTTTTCAAAAGGCTGCAAATTGCATGAAACAGCTATGTGATTTGCCCCATTTGCAGGTTACAGAGTTTGCTTTTTCAACTCTCTAGGGAGAAAAGCAGCATTTTATACAAAAGGGACATGAGCCCCAAATGTTTTCTTTTATGATTTCGAAAGAGCATACAATTTGAAATAACTTTCCAATTTACTCCTATTATCTCATTTGCTTAGTTCCCTTGGTATCCTCTGTGGCAAAGCATACCTAGGTAGGCTCAGGAGTTGGGAGCTATGCCTCTTGTAATTGGATTACTGATACTTGCGTTTTGACCATAGTAGGGAGTATGTGATAAGCACAATTTTTAAAGCCAAAAGGAAGAGGCGTTTAATGGCCTTTAAAAAGCCAAGAAATCTCTTATACTGTTATACAATGTTTATTTCATTATTGATCTAAAATCCTAAAAGTAATGTGTATTAATCCTACAAGAATCCATCCTATGTTCTGTCATAGCTTAGTGGTTAGCATTCCTGACTTGCAAGTAAATGGTCAAGAGTTTGATTCTATCCATGGGTGCTGTTTAATTTTTTTTATTTTATTTTATTTTTTACGTTGTGGTTTTTAGAGCCATACTTGGAAGTAGAAGGTTGAGTGCTTGCATCCCACTAAAAGTGCCGGTTCTTTTACTTGCAAGCCATTCTAGAACAACTTTATAACTAGCGGTCTAGAGATTATTTTGTTTTATTATTTTTTTGCCTTGTTTTGATAACTCTTCTATTATTTTTCTTTAGCAGAAGTCATCTCTTTATTGCATATATACGTTTTCTTGTGTTAATGGTCCCAGTAAGCCACCAGTGGAGCAGACCATTGTGTCTAGTGGTTTGCAAAACGTTCTTGCTCGGTTAAGATTTATTATCCAGCTCTAACACCTTTTCCGTGTCTTTCTGCTAAGATATTACAGATAGCTTTCCAAAGACAACTTTTGTTTTGCAAATTTGGTTCCCTTTTATTTTCTTACAGCAATTTCTCCCTTTAATTCTTTACACTGTTTCTTGGATTTATGAGCTAAAATGATTAATAAAAAAAAGGCTATTGACAAGAAGCCTTCCTAGGTTCTGTCATAGCTAAGTGGTTAGCATGCCTGACTTGCAAGTAAATGGTCAAGAGTTTGAATCTACCCATAGGTGCTGTTGACTTTTTTTTATTTTTTTTTATTTTTTACTTTGTGGTTTTTAGAGCCATACTTGGAAGTAGAAGGTTGAGTGCTTGCATCCCACTAAAGCTGACGGTTCTTTTACTTGCAAGCCATTCTAGAACAACTTTATAACTAGCAGTCTAGAGATTATTTTGTTTTATTATTTTTTTGCCTTGTTTTGATAACTCTTCTATTATTTTTCTTTAGCAGAAGTCATCTCTTTATTGCATATATACGTTTTCTTGTGTTAATGGTCCCAGTAAGCCACCAGTGGAGCAGACCATTGTGTCTAGTGGATTGCAAAACGTTCTTGCTCGGTTAAGATTTATTATCCAGCTCTAAAACCTTTTCCGTGTCTTTCTGCTAAGATATTACAGATAGCTTTCCAAAGACAACTTTTGTTTTGCAAATTTGGTTCCCTTTTATTTTCTTACAGCAATTTCTCCCTTTAATTCTTTACACTGTTTCTTGGATTTATGAGATAAAATGATTAATAAAAAAAAAGGCTATTAACAAGAAGCCATCCTAGGTTCTGTCATAGCTTAGTGGTTAGCATGCCTGACCTGCAAGTAAATGGTCAAGAGTTTGAATCTACACATGGGTGCTGTTTAATTATTTTTTTAAAAAAAATTTTTTTACGTTGTGGTTTTTAGAGCCATACTTGGAAGTAGAAGGTTGAGTGCTTGCATCCCACTAAAGCTGACGGTTCTTTTACTTGCAAGCCATTCTAGAACAACTTTATAACTAGCAGTCTAGAGATTATTTTGTTTTATTATTTTTTTGCCTTGTTTTGATAACTCTTCTATTATTTTTCTTTAGCAGAAGTCATCTCTTTATTGCATATATACGTTTTCTTGTGTTAATGGTCCCAGTAAGCCAGCAGTGGAGCAGACCATTGTGTCTAGTGGTTTGCAAAACGTTCTTGCTCGGTTAAGATTTATTATCCAGCTCTAACACCTTTTCCGTGTCTTTCTGCTAAGATATTACAGATAGCTTTCCAAAGACAACTTTTGTTTTGCAAATTTGGTTCCCTTTTATTTTCTTACAGCAATTTCTCCCTTTAATTCTTTACACTGTTTCTTGGATTTATGAGCTAAAATGATTAATAAAAAAAAAAGGCTATTGACTCTGTCTCTAGTAAGCATAGCAACTCCTTGCGGCTCGTGATTGGCTTAGCTGCCTCGCAAGGTTGAGAAGTTGAAACCCGGCGACAGGTGCGGGTGCTTTCTGTTGTGCATCCTTCGAGAAACTGTTCTATGTGTCCTTCTGGTAACATTTGAAAACTAGCAATCCAAAGGAGAATTCGCTTTTGCACAGTTTATCCTGCTTTATTTCCTCAAAACAAGTCATCTCTCTACTGTATACACACAGTTTTTTAGCATGCTGGTTTGTGTATATTGCTAAGCCAGGAGATAAGTATTTCTGAAAAGGGCCTTGCATATGCACCTACATATCAGATTAACCCAGAGCTACTTCTGTACCACTGAAAGGTGGGAGCCAATTCTGCACGGGAAGATGGTTATGCCATCCGTTCCTCTTCTCCTCTACAGGGCCGGATTGGGCAGCCGGGATACCGGGAAAAATCCCGGTGGGCCGCCTGCCTGCAAGGGAAGGAGGTCAGCAGACAGCAGGTCAGTGGTGGGTCACTCACTCAGTCTCCAGTCTCAGTCAGGATCGGATCACAGATGATCTTAGTTATGTGATGCGGCGCCGGGTCAGGTGACAGGTCAGGTGGGGCGGGCTGGTGGCTTACGTGAGTGACGTCACTGTTGACACTGAGTGAGTAGAGTGTGTCTTCAGTTTAACTTCTTCTCACACGTGCCCTGGGTCCGGGAGCGCCTGCGCATGCGTCAGCGAGCCGACTGGTGTAAACTTACTTGCAGGTTGCAGCAGGCCACGTCGTGGGGTCACATGCAGAAGCAGGGACTAGACTGAGTCTGAAGGCGGGTCACAGTCAGGGACAGTGCCAGACACTAGACAGTGCGTGGAGAGTTAGTCTGAGTGGACACACACAGACAATTCAAGTTGGAATCGATCGTCAACCTCAACCGTATGTACTACTAGTACTACTACTAGTATATTTTTTTAATAATTAAATGTGATTGGGAATTAATTATGTGAAGTTTGTGAACATTATATGAACAGTCAGTCAACAGTTTAAATAATTATTTATGTAATGTGATTTGAATGAATGAATGATGATGTGTGTCTGACTGTCTGTGTGAACAACAGAAGAACATGAACAACATGTCCAGTTTACTGAACTAGTGTGTGCTGACCTGACGTGAGATCATATGGTAGTTGCAGCAAACACAGTGTGTGAGTGTCAGTTCTAAGTTCCTATTCTCACACCCAGGGAGTTAGTATAGCTATTATCTATCTCCTCAGTTATATGAAATATTATCTGTGTAAAATGTTTTTCTTTTCAGGCTGGAATAATTCATGTAAAAAAGACAAAACAACAAGTGTCTGTGTCAGTCATAGTGCAGTCACTGCTGAGCAAAATGGGGAAAAAAATAAAATAACTTGCTCACTTCTGTTTATTGGCTGGTGCATGACACATGACCTCACACAGGATGTTGGGAATTTTAGTCAGCTAATTATTTTTTCTTACTACATCACACTCTAGCTGTAGTTCTCTTATAATACACAGTAGGATGCATGCAATATGTAATAATGTAGATCACATGTCGTAGTTGATACTTGTGTATCACTGCACTTACTGAGAGTATTACTAAGGTGAATATACTGTATTTTCTTGATAAGCAAATAGTTTAGAGCACTAAAATATTACTAAATATAATACAGCAATCAAATATGTGGTGTGTGTCGGTTTGTATGTGTATGTTTGTGTCTGCGTCTGTATGCACGTGTATGTTGTGTGTCTGCAAGTATTTCATTTCTGTATAAAACTGCCTGCTTAACTCAAAATATTTTTACTTTTTATTATATATATATATATATATATATATATATACAGTATATATATATATATATATATATATATATATATATATATATATACTTGAAAAACTAGTGACGTTTCGAGGACAATGTATCCCCTTCTTCAGGTCTGAAGAAGGGGATACATTGTCCTCGAAACGTCACTAGTTTTTCAAGTAAAAGTATTTCACAAAAAGACCAGTGAGTGCAAGTCTTTTGTTCTTTTATCTCAATTTTTACTAGCACCCTGGCAGCTGTGGATAAGTGAGAGTGCACATCCTTGCTACTTATATATATATATATATATATATATATATATATATATATATATATATATATGAGTTGAAGGGAAAACCAGCTAGAGCATAGTTGGCTGGCTTGGAGGGGGCGTGACTAGGTTGGAGGGGGCGTGGCTAGGTTGGAGGGGGCGGGGTTGGGCTGGTCTATACAAATTTCCAGGGCTGGTCTGATTTCCCAGTCCGGCCCTGCTCCTCTAGATCTGATGAAACCTGAAGGTGGTACCTCCCCTGTACCGAGAGCAGCCCGGCTGCGGCAGCTTCCATGAGACCTTTACAAAGGGTATAAGTTTTGTTCTTTGGTTCCTATAAAATCATATGGGGTACTTGCTGTCTGAGAGCTAGTGCCTTAACATGTACCTTGTGTTTCCATCATCTGCACACTTTAACCCTTGGTCCTATGCTCACAAAAGCTGTGAGCAAGGTGAAATCCATCTGTGATAAGTCTTTAGCAGTGCACGGAGAGACACTAACTTTATCGTGCCCCAGAACCTTTGCTTTGAAGGCTTACAGAGCATCCGAGCTTCGCCGCCCAAAGACTTTACAATAGCTATTATAAAAACTATCTCATTAATAGGCCCTACGCTCCTTCCCTTTGACCTGCAGCGAGAGAATCACACACACATATTCACTGGATACATATGCCATAAGGACACTGAATCTGTATCTTGTCCCCTTCAACATATTTTCACTAATAGCTCAGAAAAGGGCAATGTCAACCAATTCATGTAAGCCTTAGGGTTTCACTTATTTAAAAAGTAGGCCATTTGAGACGCAGCAGGGGCCTAAGCCTCTAATAATGGCCGTCCCCTTCCCCTTCTATTAATCACAACCAGACCCCTCTACTCTCACCCCTATCCTTTTTTTTCCAACTAGAGGCCTGCACCGCCCCTCCATATCCTAGTTTACCAAACAGACCCCTCCTCCTCCTCAGATCATCAGACCCTCCCCCTCCAGATCCACATCTTACGTTTCCCATCCAGGCGCCAGGCTTAAAGGTGCATGAATCCAAAAAGAAATGATTTCATGACAGAGCACACAATTTTAAACAACTTCCCAATTTACTTTACATACCTAGATAGGCTTAGGACCACTACTGGGAGCCAGCGGCTGATTGGTGCCTGCATGTATATGAATGCTGTCATTGGCTCACCTGATGTGTTCATCTAACTCCCAGTAGTGCCCTGCTGCTGCTTCTGATTCTGCTTCAACAAAGGATACCAAGAGAATAAAACAAATTGTTTTAATAGATGTAAATCAGAGAGTTGCTTAAAAGGGTATGCTCTATCTGAGATCCTCCCTCTCAAGATCATCTCCTCCAGGTACTAATTTTTGCCTCCCCTACCAGCCCCTCCCATCTACCCCCGTCTCCTCCCTATCTGCTCCTCCCTCTCCTAACTTCCCCTCTACTGCTTTTTCCCCTCCCACCTATTTCCCCTCCCCCAACTAGCCCCTCCTATCTTCTTCCTTCATCCCTATCTGCTCCTCCCTCTCCAGATACTACTTTTCCCTCCCACCTATTTGCCCTCCCCCAACTAGCCCCTCCTATCTTCTTCCTTCATCCCTATCTGCTCCTCCCTCTCCAGATACTACTTTTCCCTCACACCTATTTGCCCTCCCCCAACTAGCCCCTCCTATCTTGCTCCCTATCTGTTCCTCCCTCTCCAGATACTACTTTCCCCTCCCACCTATTTGCCCTTCCCCAACCAGCCCCTCTACTACTTTTTCCCTCACCAGCCCTTCCCATCTAACCCTGGTCTCCTCTCTATCTCTAATCTGCTCCTCCCTTCCCCTCTTTTAACCCTCTCCCACCCTTCCCCAACCTGCCCCTCTACTACTTTTTCCCTCACCAGCCCTTCCCATCTAACCCTGGTCTCCTCCCTATCTCTAATCTTCTCCTCCCTTCCCCTCTTTTAACCCTCCCACCTACTCCCTCCCAATCTGCTCCTCCCTCTCCAGATGCTACTTTTTCCCCAAATCTCCTCCCCTGGCTGACCCCTCCTCCTGATCATCCTAAGTTATACTTTTCCCATATATTTATTATCCCATGTATTAATTACTGTTTACCCTTATCATTATATATTCTTTAACCAGGATTTTAGGGGAAGGTACGGTGGTCTGAGGTATATCGCAGACCATTTTAAGCAGCTCAGTTCATGGCAACTATACCTGGAACTGACTGGAAGAGGGGATTCGAACCGCTGGCCTTGTGCTTGCTAGCCCACGACCTTACCACTGCTCCACAGCAGCTTTCTGAGGAACAGCCTGGTATTGACTCGCCCGACTGAAAAAAAAAAAAAAACTGTTATTGTCACTGCCTGCCCTACTGCAGCCAGAAGTAGTAGCCTAATGGTTAGCTTAGATGTCTAGCAAGCGGAAGGTTTGCAGTTTGAAACCAGCTGCAGCTATTTGCACCTTGTATGTGTGCTAGCAAGCTGTTTTTTTTTTCTTCTGCAAGTTTTATTATTTTTTTCTTTTCTTAAAGAGGCATTAAAAAACTCTTGCTTGTGTGTAACAATCTGTGCATGTCCCACTCCTCCAAGGGAGGTAAAAAAAAATTATTCTGCAACTTAGGTTTTCAAAAGACTGCAAATTGCATGAAACAGCTATGTGATTTGCCCCATTTGCTGGTTACAGAGTTTGCTTTCTCAACTCTCTAGGGAGAAAAGCAGCGTTTTATACAAAAGGGACATGAGCCCCAAATGTTTTCTTTTATGATTTCGAAAGAGCATACAATTTGAAATAACTTTCCAATTTACTCCTATTATCTCATTTGCTTAGTTCCCTTGGTATCCTCTGTGGCAAAGCATACCTAGGTAGGCTCAGGAGTTGGGAGCTATGCCTCTTGTAATTGGATTACTGATACTTGCGTGTTGACCTCTGTAGGGAGTATGTGATAAGCACAATTTTTTAAGCCAAAAGGAAGAGGCGTTTAATGGCCTTTAAAAAGCCAAGAAATCTCTTATACTGTTATACAATGTTTATTTCATTATTGATCTAAAATCCTAAAAGTAATGTGTATTAATCCTACAAAATGGCATCCGATGTTCTGTCATAGCTTAGTGGTTAGCATGCCTGACTTGCAAGTTAATGGTCAAGAGTTTGAATCTACCCATAGGTGCTGTATAATTTTTTTTATTTTTTTTTTATTTTTTACGTTGTGGTTTTTAGAGCCATACTTGGAAGTAGAAGGTTGAGTGCTTGCATCCCACTAAAGCTGCCGGTTCTTTTACTTGCAAGCCATTCTAGAACAACTTTATAACTAGCAGTCTAGAGATTATTTTGTTTTATTATTTTTTTGCCTTGTTTTGATAACTCTTCTATTATTTTTCTTTAGCAGAAGTCATCTCTTTATTGCATATATATACGTTTTCTTGTGTTAATGGTCCCAGTAAGCCACCAGTGGAGCAGACCATTGTGTCTAGTGGTTTGCAAAACGTTCTTGCTCGGTTAAGATTTATTATACAGCTCTAACACCTTTTCCGTGTCTTTCTGCTAAGATATTACAGATAGCTTTCCAAAGACAACTTTTGTTTTGCAAATTTGGTTCCCTTTTATTTTCTTACAGCAATTTCTCCCTTTAATTCTTTACATTGTTTCTTGGATTTATGAGCTAAAATGATTAATAAAAAAAAGGCTATTGGCAAGAAGCCATCCTAGGTTCTGTCATAGCTTAGTGGTTAGCATGCCTGACTTGCATGTAAATGGTCAAGAGTTTGAATCTACCCATGGGTGCTGTTTAATTTTTTTTATTTTTTGACGTTGTGGTTTTTAGAGCCATACTTGGAAGTAGAAGGTTGAGTGCTTGCATCCCACTAAAGCTGCCGGTTCTTTTACTTGCAAGCCATTCTAGAACAACTTTATAACTAGTAGTCTAGAGATTATTTTGTTTTATTATTTTTTTGCCTTGTTTTGATAACTCTTCTATTATTTTTCTTTAGCAGAAGTCATCTCTTTATTGCATATATATACGTTTTCTTGTGTTAATGGTCCCAGTAAGCCACCAGTGGAGCAGACCATTGTGTCTAGTGGTTTGCAAAACGTTCTTGCTCGGTTAAGATTTATTATACAGCTCTAACACCTTTTCCGTGTCTTTCTGCTAAGATATTACAGATAGCTTTCCAAAGACAACTTTTGTTTTGCAAATTTGGTTCCCTTTTATTTTCTTACAGCAATTTCTCCCTTTAATTCTTTACACTGTTTCTTGGATTTATGAGCTAAAATGATTAATAAAAAAAAAGGCTATTGACAAAAACCCATTCTATGTTCTGTCATAGCTTAGTGGTTAGCATGCCTGACTTGCAAGTAAATGGTCAAGGGTTTGAATCTACCCATGGGTGCTGTTTAATTTTATTTTTTATTTTTTGATTATTGATCTAAAATCCTAAAAGTAATGTGTATTAATCCTACAAAAAGGCATCCGATGTTCTGTCATAGCTTAGTGGTTAGCATGCCTGACTTGCAAGTTAATGGTCAAGAGTTTGAATCTACCCATAGGTGCTGTTTAATTTTTTTTATTTTTTTTTTATTTTTTACGTTGTGGATTTTAGAGCCATACTTGGAAGTAGAAGGTTGAGTGCTTGCATCCCACTAAAGCTGCCGGTTCTTTTACTTGCAAGCCATTCTAGAACAACTTTATAACTAGCAGTCTAGAGATTATTTTGTTTTATTATTTTTTTGCCTTGTTTTGATAACTCTTCTATTATTTTTCTTTAGCAGAAGTCATCTCTTTATTGCATATATACGTTTTCTTGTGTTAATGGTCCCAGTAAGCCACCAGTGGAGCAGACCATTGTGTCTAGTGGTTTGCAAAACGTTCTTGCTCGGTTAAGATTTATTATACAGCTCTAACACCTTTTCCGTGTCTTTCTGCTAAGATATTACAGATAGCTTTCCAAAGACAACTTTTGTTTTGCAAATTTGGTTCCCTTTTATTTTCTTACAGCAATTTCTCCCTTTAATTCTTTACACTGTTTCTTGGATTTATGAGCTAAAATGATTAATAAAAAAAAAGGCTATTGACTCTGTCTCTAGTAAGCATAGCAACTCCTTGCGGCTCGTGATTAGCTTAGCTGCCTCGCAAGGTTGAGAAGTTGAAACCCGGCGACAGGTGCGGGTGCTTTCTGTTGTGCATCCTTCGAGAAACTGTTCTATGTGTCCTTCTGGTAACATTTGAAAACTAGCAATCCAAAGGAGAATTCGCTTTTGCACGGTTTATCCTGTTTTATTTCCTCAAAACAAGTCATCTCTCTACTGTATACACACAGTTTTTTAGCATGCTGGTTTGTGTATATTGCTAAGCCAGGAGATAAGTATTTCTGAAAAGGGCCTTGCATATGCACCTACATATCAGATTAACCCAGAGCTACTTCTGTACCACTGAAAGGTGGGAGCCAATTCTGCACGGGAAGATGGTTATGCCATCTGTTCCTCTTCTCCTCTAGATCTGATGAAACCTGAAGGTGGTACCTCCCCTGCACCGAGAGCAGCACGGCTGCGGCAGCTGCAGCAGCAGCTGCTTCCATGAGACCTTTACAAAGGGTATAGGTTTTGTTCTTTGGTTCCTATAAAATCATATGGGGTACTTGCTGTCTGAGAGCTAGTGCCTTAACATGTACCTTGTGTTTCCATCATCTGCACACTTTAACCCTTGGTCCTATGCCCACAAAAGCTGTGAGCAAGGTGAAATCCATCTGTGATAAGTCTTTAGCAGTGCACGGAGAGACACTAACTTTATCGTGCCCCAGAACCTTTGCTTTGAAGGCTTACAGAGCATCCGAGCTTCGCCGCCCAAAGACTTTACAATAGCTATTATAAAAACTATCTCATTAATAGGCCCTACGCTCCTTCCCTTTGACCTGCAGCGAGAGAATCACACACACATATTCACTGGATACATATGCCATAAGGACACTGAATCTGTATCTTGTCCCCTTCAACATATTTTCACTAATAGCTCAGAAAAGGGCAATGTCAACCAATTCATGTAAGCCTTAGGGTTTCACTTATTTAAAAAGTAGGCCATTTGAGACGCAGCAGGGGCCTAAGCCTCTAATAATGGCCGTCCCCTTCCCCTTCTATTAATCACAACCAGACCCCTCTACTCTCACCCCTATCCTTTTTTTTCCAACTAGAGGCCTGCACCGCCCCTCCATATCCTAGTTTACCAAACAGACCCCTCCTCCTCCTCAGATCATCAGACCCTCCCCCTCCAGATCCACATCTTACGTTTCCCATCCAGGCGCCAGGCTTAAAGGTGCATGAATCCAAAAAGAAATGATTTCATGACAGAGCACACAATTTTAAACAACTTCCCAATTTACTTTACATACCTAGATAGGCTTAGGACCACTACTGGGAGCCAGCGGCTGATTGGTGCCTGCATGTATATGAATGCTGTCATTGGCTCACCTGATGTGTTCATCTAACTCCCAGTAGTGCCCTGCTGCTGCTTCTGATTCTGCTTCAACAAAGGATACCAAGAGAATAAAACAAATTGTTTTAATAGATGTAAATCAGAGAGTTGCTTAAAAGGGTATGCTCTATCTGAGATCCTCCCTCTCAAGATCATCTCCTCCAGGTACTAATTTTTGCCTCCCCTACCAGCCCCTCCCATCTACCCCCGTCTCCTCCCTATCTGCTCCTCCCTCTCCTAACTTCCCCTCTACTGCTTTTTCCCCTCCCACCTATTTCCCCTCCCCCAACTAGCCCCTCCTATCTTCTTCCTTCATCCCTATCTGCTCCTCCCTCTCCAGATACTACTTTTCCCTCCCACCTATTTGCCCTCCCCCAACTAGCCCCTCCTATCTTCTTCCTTCATCCCTATCTGCTCCTCCCTCTCCAGATACTACTTTTCCCTCACACCTATTTGCCCTCCCCCAACTAGCCCCTCCTATCTTGCTCCCTATCTGTTCCTCCCTCTCCAGATACTACTTTCCCCTCCCACCTATTTGCCCTTCCCCAACCAGCCCCTCTACTACTTTTTCCCTCACCAGCCCTTCCCATCTAACCCTGGTCTCCTCTCTATCTCTAATCTGCTCCTCCCTCTCCAAACTTCCCCTCAACTACTTTTTCCCTCACCAGCCCTTCCCATCTAACCCTGGTCTCCTCCCTATCTCTAATCTGCTCCTCCCTTCCCCTCTTTTAACCCTCCCACCTACTCCCTCCCAATCTGCTCCTCCCTCTCCAGATGCTACTTTTCCCCCAAATCTCCTCCCCTGGCTGACCCCTCCTCCTGATCATCCTAAGTTATACTTTTCCCATATATTTATTATCCTATGTATTAATTACTGTTTACCCTTATCATTATATATTCTTTAACCAGGATTTTAGGGGAAGGTACGGTGGTCTATCGCAGACCATCTTAAGCAGCTCAGTTCATGGCAACTATATATTCTGTCATAGCTTAGTGGTTAGCATGCCTGACTTGCATGTAAATGGTCAAGAGTTTGAATCTACCCATGGGTGCTGTTTAATTTTTTTTTTTATTTTGACGTTGTGGTTTTTAGAGCCATACTTGGAAGTAGAAGGTTGAGTGCTTGCATCCCACTAAAGCTGCCGGTTCTTTTACTTGCAAGCCATTCTAGAACAACTTTATAACTAGTAGTCTAGAGATTATTTTGTTTTATTATTTTTTTGCCTTGTTTTGATAACTCTTCTATTATTTTTCTTTAGCAGAAGTCATCTCTTTATTGCATATATATACGTTTTCTTGTGTTAATGGTCCCAGTAAGCCACCAGTGGAGCAGACCATTGTGTCTAGTGGTTTGCAAAACGTTCTTGCTCGGTTAAGATTTATTATACAGCTCTAACACCTTTTCCGTGTCTTTCTGCTAAGATATTACAGATAGCTTTCCAAAGACAACTTTTGTTTTGCAAATTTGGTTCCCTTTTATTTTCTTACAGCAATTTCTCCCTTTAATTCTTTACACTGTTTCTTGGATTTATGAGCTAAAATGATTAATAAAAAAAAAGGCTATTGACAAAAACCCATTCTATGTTCTGTCATAGCTTAGTGGTTAGCATGCCTGACTTGCAAGTAAATGGTCAAGGGTTTGAATCTACCCATGGGTGCTGTTTTATTTTATTTTTTATTTTTTGATTATTGATCTAAAATCCTAAAAGTAATGTGTATTGATCCTACAAAAAGGTATCTGATGTTCTGTCATAGCTTAGTGGTTAGCATGCCTGACTTGCAAATTAATGGTCAAGAGTTTGAATCTACCCATAGGTGCTGTTTAATTTTTTTTATTTTTTTTTTATTTTTTACGTTGTGGTTTTTAGAGCCATACTTGGAAGTAGAAGGTTGAGTGCTTGCATCCCACTAAAGCTGCCGGTTCTTTTACTTGCAAGCCATTCTAGAACAACTTTATAACTAGCAGTCTAGAGATTATTTTGTTTTATTATTTTTTTGCCTTGTTTTGATAACTCTTCTATTATTTTTCTTTAGCAGAAGTCATCTCTTTATTGCATATATACGTTTTCTTGTTGTAATGGTCCCAGTAAGCCACCAGTGGAGCAGACCATTGTGTCTAGTGGTTTGCAAAACGTTCTTGCTCGGTTAAGATTTATTATACAGCTCTAACACCTTTTCCGTGTCTTTCTGCTAAGATATTACAGATAGCTTTCCAAAGACAACTTTTGTTTTGCAAATTTGGTTCCCTTTTATTTTCTTACAGCAATTTCTCCCTTTAATTCTTTACATTGTTTCTTGGATTTATGAGCTAAAATGATTAATAAAAAAAAGGCTATTGGCAATAAGCCATCCTAGGTTCTGTCATAGCTTAGTGGTTAGCATGCCTGACTTGCATGTAAATGGTCAAGAGTTTGAATCTACCCATGGGTGCTGTTTAATTTTTTTTTTTATTTTGACGTTGTGGTTTTTAGAGCCATACTTGGAAGTAGAAGGTTGAGTGCTTGCATCCCACTAAAGCTGCCGGTTCTTTTACTTGCAAGCCATTCTAGAACAACTTTATAACTAGTAGTCTAGAGATTATTTTGTTTTATTATTTTTTTGCCTTGTTTTGATAACTCTTCTATTATTTTTCTTTAGCAGAAGTCATCTCTTTATTGCATATATATACGTTTTCTTGTGTTAATGGTCCCAGTAAGCCACCAGTGGAGCAGACCATTGTGTCTAGTGGTTTGCAAAACGTTCTTGCTCGGTTAAGATTTATTATACAGCTCTAACACCTTTTCCGTGTCTTTCTGCTAAGATATTACCGATAGCTTTCCAAAGACAACTTTTGTTTTGCAAATTTGGTTCCCTTTTATTTTCTTACAGCAATTTCTCCCTTTAATTCTTTACACTGTTTCTTGGATTTATGAGCTAAAATGATTAATAAAAAAAAAGGCTATTGACTCTGTCTCTAGTAAGCATAGCAACTCCTTGCGGCTCGTGATTAGCTTAGCTGCCTCGCAAGGTGGAGAAGTTGAAACCCGGCGACAGCTGCGGGTGCTTTCTGTTGTGCATCCTTCGAGAAACTGTTCTATGTGTCCTTCTGGTAACATTTGAAAACTAGCAATCCAAAGGAGAATTCGCTTTTGCACAGTTTATCCTGCTTTATTTCCTCTAAACAAGTCATCTCTCTACTGTATACACACAGTTTTTTTAGCATGCTGGTTTGTGTATATTGCTAAGCCAGGAGATAAGTATTTCTGAAAAGGGCCTTGCATATGCACCTACATATCAGATTAACCCAGAGCTACTTCTGTACCACTGAAAGGTGGGAGCCAATTCTGCACGGGAAGATGGTTATGCCATCCGTTCCTCTTCTCCTCTAGATCTGATGAAACCTGAAGGTGGTACCTCCCCTGCACCGAGAGAAGCACGGCTGCGGCAGCTGCAGCAGCAGCAGCTTCCATGAGACCTTTACAAAGGGTATAAGTTTTGTTCTTTGGTTCCTATAAAATCATATGGGGTACTTGCTGTCTGAGAGCTAGTGCCTTAACATGTACCTTGTGTTTCCATCATCTGCACACTTTAACCCTTGGTCCTATGCTCACAAAAGCTGTGAGCAAGGTGAAATCCATCTGTGATAAGTCTTTAGCAGTGCACGGAGAGACACTAACTTTATCGTGCCCCAGAACCTTTGCTTTGAAGGCTTACAGAGCATCCGAGCTTCGCCGCCCAAAGACTTTACAATAGGTATTATAAAAACTATCTCATTAATAAGCCCTACGCTCCTTCCCTTTGACCTGCGGCGAGAGAATCATACACACATATTCACTGGATACATATGCCATAAGGACACTGAATCTGTATCTTGTCCCCTTCAACATATTTTCACTAATAGCTCAGAAAAGGGCAATGTCAACCAATTCATGTAAGCCTTAGGGTTTCACTCATTTAAAAAGTAGGCCATTTGAGACGCAGCAGGGGCCTAAGCCTCTAATAATGGCCGTCCCCTTCCCCTTCTATTAATCACAACCAGACCCCTCTACTCTCACCCCTATCCTTTTTTTTCCAACTAGAGGCCTGCACCGCCCCTCCATATCCTAGTTTACCAAACAGACCCCTCCTCCTCCTCAGATCATCAGACCCTCCCCCTCCAGATCCACATCTTACGTTTCCCATCCAGGCGCCAGGCTTAAAGGGGCATGAATCCAAAAAGAAATGATTTCATGACAGAGCACACAATTTTAAACAACTTCCCAATTTACTTTACATACCTAGATAGGCTTAGGACCACTACTGGGAGCCAGCGGCTGATTGGTGCCTGCATGTATATGAATGCTGTCATTGGCTCACCTGATGTGTTCATCTAACTCCCAGTAGTGCCCTGCTGCTGCTTCTTCTGATTCTGCTTCAACAAAGGATACCAAGAGAATAAAACAAATTGTTTTAATAGATGTAAATCAGAGAGTTACTTAAAAGGGTATGCTCTATCTGAGATCCTCCCTCTCAAGATCATCTCCTCCAGGTACAAATTTTTGCCTCCCCTACCAGCCCCTCCCACCATTGTGTCTAGTGGTTTGCAAAACGTTCTTGCTCGGTTAAGATTTATTATACAGCTCTAACACCTTTTCCGTGTCTTTCTGCTAAGATATTACAGATAGCTTTCCAAAGACAACTTTTGTTTTGCAAATTTGGTTACCTTTTATTTTCTTACAGCAATTTCTCCCTTTAATTCTTTACATTGTTTCTTGGATTTATGAGCTAAAATGATTAATAAAAAAAAGGCTATTGGCAAGAAGCCATCCTAGGTTCTGTCATAGCTTAGTGGTTAGCATGCCTGACTTGCATGTAAATGGTCAAGAGTTTGAATCTACCCATGGGAGCTGTTTAATTTTTTTTTTTATTTTGACGTTGTGGTTTTTAGAGCCATACTTGGAAGTAGAAGGTTGAGTGCTTGCATCCCACTAAAGCTGCCGGTTCTTTTACTTGCAAGCCATTCTAGAACAACTTTATAACTAGTAGTCTAGAGATTATTTTGTTTTATTATTTTTTTGCCTTGTTTTGATAACTCTTCTATTATTTTTCTTTAGCAGAAGTCATCTCTTTATTGCATATATATACGTTTTCTTGTGTTAATGGTCCCAGTAAGCCACCAGTGGAGCAGACCATTGTGTCTAGTGGTTTGCAAAACGTTCTTGCTCGGTTAAGATTTATTATACAGCTCTAACACCTTTTCCGTGTCTTTCTGCTAAGATATTACAGATAGCTTTCCAAAGACAACTTTTGTTTTGCAAATTTGGTTCCCTTTTATTTTCTTACAGCAATTTCTCCCTTTAATTCTTTACACTGTTTCTTGGATTTATGAGCTAAAATGATTAATAAAAAAAAAGGCTATTGACAAAAACCCATTCTATGTTCTGTCATAGCTTAGTGGTTAGCATGCCTGACTTGCAAGTAAATGGTCAAGGGTTTGAATCTACCCATGGGTGCTGTTTAATTTTATTTTTTATTTTTTGATTATTGATCTAAAATCCTAAAAGTAATGTGTATTAATCCTACAAAAAGGTATCCGATGTTCTGTCATAGCTTAGTGGTTAGCATGCCTGACTTGCAAATTAATGGTCAAGAGTTTGAATCTACCCATAGGTGCTGTTTAATTTTTTTTATTTTTTTTTTATTTTTTACGTTGTGGTTTTTAGAGCCATACTTGGAAGTAGAAGGTTGAGTGCTTGCATCCCACTAAAGCTGCCGGTTCTTTTACTTGCAAGCCATTCTAGAACAACTTTATAACTAGCAGTCTAGAGATTATTTTGTTTTATTATTTTTTTGCCTTGTTTTGATAACTCTTCTATTATTTTTCTTTAGCAGAAGTCATCTCTTTATTGCATATATACGTTTTCTTGTTGTAATGGTCCCAGTAAGCCACCAGTGGAGCAGACCATTGTGTCTAGTGGTTTGCAAAACGTTCTTGCTCGGTTAAGATTTATTATACAGCTCTAACACCTTTTCCGTGTCTTTCTGCTAAGATATTACAGATAGCTTTCCAAAGACAACTTTTGTTTTGCAAATTTGGTTCCCTTTTATTTTCTTACAGCAATTTCTCCCTTTAATTCTTTACATTGTTTCTTGGATTTATGAGCTAAAATGATTAATAAAAAAAAGGCTATTGGCAATAAGCCATCCTAGGTTCTGTCATAGCTTAGTGGTTAGCATGCCTGACTTGCATGTAAATGGTCAAGAGTTTGAATCTACCCATGGGTGCTGTTTAATTTTTTTTTTTATTTTGACGTTGTGGTTTTTAGAGCCATACTTGGAAGTAGAAGGTTGAGTGCTTGCATCCCACTAAAGCTGCCGGTTCTTTTACTTGCAAGCCATTCTAGAACAACTTTATAACTAGTAGTCTAGAGATTATTTTGTTTTATTATTTTTTTGCCTTGTTTTGATAACTCTTCTATTATTTTTCTTTAGCAGAAGTCATCTCTTTATTGCATATATATACGTTTTCTTGTGTTAATGGTCCCAGTAAGCCACCAGTGGAGCAGACCATTGTGTCTAGTGGTTTGCAAAACGTTCTTGCTCGGTTAAGATTTATTATACAGCTCTAACACCTTTTCCGTGTCTTTCTGCTAAGATATTACCGATAGCTTTCCAAAGACAACTTTTGTTTTGCAAATTTGGTTCCCTTTTATTTTCTTACAGCAATTTCTCCCTTTAATTCTTTACACTGTTTCTTGGATTTATGAGCTAAAATGATTAATAAAAAAAAAGGCTATTGACTCTGTCTCTAGTAAGCATAGCAACTCCTTGCGGCTCGTGATTAGCTTAGCTGCCTCGCAAGGTGGAGAAGTTGAAACCCGGCGACAGCTGCGGGTGCTTTCTGTTGTGCATCCTTCGAGAAACTGTTCTATGTGTCCTTCTGGTAACATTTGAAAACTAGCAATCCAAAGGAGAATTCGCTTTTGCACAGTTTATCCTGCTTTATTTCCTCTAAACAAGTCATCTCTCTACTGTATACACACAGTTTTTTTAGCATGCTGGTTTGTGTATATTGCTAAGCCAGGAGATAAGTATTTCTGAAAAGGGCCTTGCATATGCACCTACATATCAGATTAACCCAGAGCTACTTCTGTACCACTGAAAGGTGGGAGCCAATTCTGCACGGGAAGATGGTTATGCCATCCGTTCCTCTTCTCCTCTAGATCTGATGAAACCTGAAGGTGGTACCTCCCCTGCACCGAGAGAAGCACGGCTGCGGCAGCTGCAGCAGCAGCAGCTTCCATGAGACCTTTACAAAGGGTATAAGTTTTGTTCTTTGGTTCCTATAAAATCATATGGGGTACTTGCTGTCTGAGAGCTAGTGCCTTAACATGTACCTTGTGTTTCCATCATCTGCACACTTTAACCCTTGGTCCTATGCTCACAAAAGCTGTGAGCAAGGTGAAATCCATCTGTGATAAGTCTTTAGCAGTGCACGGAGAGACACTAACTTTATCGTGCCCCAGAACCTTTGCTTTGAAGGCTTACAGAGCATCCGAGCTTCGCCGCCCAAAGACTTTACAATAGGTATTATAAAAACTATCTCATTAATAAGCCCTACGCTCCTTCCCTTTGACCTGCGGCGAGAGAATCATACACACATATTCACTGGATACATATGCCATAAGGACACTGAATCTGTATCTTGTCCCCTTCAACATATTTTCACTAATAGCTCAGAAAAGGGCAATGTCAACCAATTCATGTAAGCCTTAGGGTTTCACTCATTTAAAAAGTAGGCCATTTGAGACGCAGCAGGGGCCTAAGCCTCTAATAATGGCCGTCCCCTTCCCCTTCTATTAATCACAACCAGACCCCTCTACTCTCACCCCTATCCTTTTTTTTCCAACTAGAGGCCTGCACCGCCCCTCCATATCCTAGTTTACCAAACAGACCCCTCCTCCTCCTCAGATCATCAGACCCTCCCCCTCCAGATCCACATCTTACGTTTCCCATCCAGGCGCCAGGCTTAAAGGGGCATGAATCCAAAAAGAAATGATTTCATGACAGAGCACACAATTTTAAACAACTTCCCAATTTACTTTACATACCTAGATAGGCTTAGGACCACTACTGGGAGCCAGCGGCTGATTGGTGCCTGCATGTATATGAATGCTGTCATTGGCTCACCTGATGTGTTCATCTAACTCCCAGTAGTGCCCTGCTGCTGCTTCTTCTGATTCTGCTTCAACAAAGGATACCAAGAGAATAAAACAAATTGTTTTAATAGATGTAAATCAGAGAGTTACTTAAAAGGGTATGCTCTATCTGAGATCCTCCCTCTCAAGATCATCTCCTCCAGGTACAAATTTTTGCCTCCCCTACCAGCCCCTCCCACCATTGTGTCTAGTGGTTTGCAAAACGTTCTTGCTCGGTTAAGATTTATTATACAGCTCTAACACCTTTTCCGTGTCTTTCTGCTAAGATATTACAGATAGCTTTCCAAAGACAACTTTTGTTTTGCAAATTTGGTTACCTTTTATTTTCTTACAGCAATTTCTCCCTTTAATTCTTTACATTGTTTCTTGGATTTATGAGCTAAAATGATTAATAAAAAAAAGGCTATTGGCAAGAAGCCATCCTAGGTTCTGTCATAGCTTAGTGGTTAGCATGCCTGACTTGCATGTAAATGGTTAAGAGTTTGAATCTACCCATGGGAGCTGTTTAATTTTTTTTTTTATTTTGACGTTGTGGTTTTTAGAGCCATACTTGGAAGTAGAAGGTTGAGTGCTTGCATCCCACTAAAGCTGCCGGTTCTTTTACTTGCAAGCCATTCTAGAACAACTTTATAACTAGTAGTCTAGAGATTATTTTGTTTTATTATTTTTTTGCCTTGTTTTGATAACTCTTCTATTATTTTTCTTTAGCAGAAGTCATCTCTTTATTGCATATATATACGTTTTCTTGTGTTAATGGTCCCAGTAAGCCACCAGTGGAGCAGACCATTGTGTCTAGTGGTTTGCAAAACGTTCTTGCTCGGTTAAGATTTATTATACAGCTCTAACACCTTTTCCGTGTCTTTCTGCTAAGATATTACAGATAGCTTTCCAAAGACAACTTTTGTTTTGCAAATTTGGTTCCCTTTTATTTTCTTACAGCAATTTCTCCCTTTAATTCTTTACACTGTTTCTTGGATTTATGAGCTAAAATGATTAATAAAAAAAAAGGCTATTGACAAAAACCCATTCTATGTTCTGTCATAGCTTAGTGGTTAGCATGCCTGACTTGCAAGTAAATGGTCAAGGGTTTGAATCTACCCATGGGTGCTGTTTAATTTTATTTTTTATTTTTTGATTATTGATCTAAAATCCTAAAAGTAATGTGTATTAATCCTACAAAAAGGTATCCGATGTTCTGTCATAGCTTAGTGGTTAGCATGCCTGACTTGCAAAGTTAATGGTCAAGAGTTTGAATCTACCCATAGGTGCTGTTTAATTTTTTTTATTTTTTTTTTATTTTTTACGTTGTGGTTTTTAGAGCCATACTTGGAAGTAGAAGGTTGAGTGCTTGCATCCCACTAAAGCTGCCGGTTCTTTTACTTGCAAGCCATTCTAGAACAACTTTATAACTAGCAGTCTAGAGATTATTTTGTTTTATTATTTTTTTGCCTTGTTTTGATAACTCTTCTATTATTTTTCTTTAGCAGAAGTCATCTCTTTATTGCATATATACGTTTTCTTGTTGTAATGGTCCCAGTAAGCCACCAGTGGAGCAGACCATTGTGTCTAGTGGTTTGCAAAACGTTCTTGCTCGGTTAAGATTTATTATACAGCTCTAACACCTTTTCCGTGTCTTTCTGCTAAGATATTACAGATAGCTTTCCAAAGACAACTTTTGTTTTGCAAATTTGGTTCCCTTTTATTTTCTTACAGCAATTTCTCCCTTTAATTCTTTACATTGTTTCTTGGATTTATGAGCTAAAATGATTAATAAAAAAAAGGCTATTGGCAAGAAGCCATCCTAGGTTCTGTCATAGCTTAGTGGTTAGCATGCCTGACTTGCATGTAAATGGTCAAGAGTTTGAATCTACCCATGGGTGCTGTTTAATTTTATTTTTTTATTTTGACGTTGTGGTTTTTAGAGCCATACTTGGAAGTAGAAGGTTGAGTGCTTGCATCCCACTAAAGCTGCCGGTTCTTTTACTTGCAAGCCATTCTAGAACAACTTTATAACTAGTAGTCTAGAGATTATTTTGTTTTATTATTTTTTTGCCTTGTTTTGATAACTCTTCTATTATTTTTCTTTAGCAGAAGTCATCTCTTTATTGCATATATATACGTTTTCTTGTGTTAATGGTCCCAGTAAGCCACCAGTGGAGCAGACCATTGTGTCTAGTGGTTTGCAAAACGTTCTTGCTCGGTTAAGATTTATTATACAGCTCTAACACCTTTTCCGTGTCTTTCTGCTAAGATATTACAGATAGCTTTCCAAAGACAACTTTTGTTTTGCAAATTTGGTTCCCTTTTATTTTCTTACAGCAATTTCTCCCTTTAATTCTTTACACTGTTTCTTGGATTTATGAGCTAAAATGATTAATAAAAAAAAAGGCTATTGACAAAAACCCATTCTATGTTCTGTCATAGCTTAGTGGTTAGCATGCCTGACTTGCAAGTAAATGGTCAAGGGTTTGAATCTACCCATGGGTGCTGTTTAATTTTATTTTTTATTTTTTGATTATTGATCTAAAATCCTAAAAGTAATGTGTATTAATCCTACAAAAAGGCATCCGATGTTCTGTCATAGCTTAGTGGTTAGCATGCCTGACTTGCAAGTTAATGGTCAAGAGTTTGAATCTACCCATAGGTGCTGTTTAATTTTTTTTATTTTTTTTTTATTTTTTACGTTGTGGTTTTTAGAGCCATACTTGGAAGTAGAAGGTTGAGTGCTTGCATCCCACTAAAGCTGCCGGTTCTTTTACTTGCAAGCCATTCTAGAACAACTTTATAACTAGCAGTCTAGAGATTATTTTGTTTTATTATTTTTTTGCCTTGTTTTGATAACTCTTCTATTATTTTTCTTTAGCAGAAGTCATCTCTTTATTGCATATATACGTTTTCTTGTTGTAATGGTCCCAGTAAGCCACCAGTGGAGCAGACCATTGTGTCTAGTGGTTTGCAAAACGTTCTTGCTCGGTTAAGATTTATTATACAGCTCTAACACCTTTTCCGTGTCTTTCTGCTAAGATATTACAGATAGCTTTCCAAAGACAACTTTTGTTTTGCAAATTTGGTTCCCTTTTATTTTCTTACAGCAATTTCTCCCTTTAATTCTTTACATTGTTTCTTGGATTTATGAGCTAAAATGATTAATAAAAAAAAGGCTATTGGCAAGAAGCCATCCTAGGTTCTGTCATAGCTTAGTGGTTAGCATGCCTGACTTGCATGTAAATGGTCAAGAGTTTGAATCTACCCATGGGTGCTGTTTAATTTTTTTTTTTATTTTGACGTTGTGGTTTTTAGAGCCATACTTGGAAGTAGAAGGTTGAGTGCTTGCATCCCACTAAAGCTGCCGGTTCTTTTACTTGCAAGCCATTCTAGAACAACTTTATAACTAGTAGTCTAGAGATTATTTTGTTTTATTATTTTTTTGCCTTGTTTTGATAACTCTTCTATTATTTTTCTTTAGCAGAAGTCATCTCTTTATTGCATATATATACGTTTTCTTGTGTTAATGGTCCCAGTAAGCCACCAGTGGAGCAGACCATTGTGTCTAGTGGTTTGCAAAACGTTCTTGCTCGGTTAAGATTTATTATACAGCTCTAACACCTTTTCCGTGTCTTTCTGCTAAGATATTACCGATAGCTTTCCAAAGACAACTTTTGTTTTGCAAATTTGGTTCCCTTTTATTTTCTTACAGCAATTTCTCCCTTTAATTCTTTACACTGTTTCTTGGATTTATGAGCTAAAATGATTAATAAAAAAAAAGGCTATTGACTCTGTCTCTAGTAAGCATAGCAACTCCTTGCGGCTCGTGATTAGCTTAGCTGCCTCGCAAGGTGGAGAAGTTGAAACCCGGCGACAGCTGCGGGTGCTTTCTGTTGTGCATCCTTCGAGAAACTGTTCTATGTGTCCTTCTGGTAACATTTGAAAACTAGCAATCCAAAGGAGAATTCGCTTTTGCACAGTTTATCCTGCTTTATTTCCTCTAAACAAGTCATCTCTCTACTGTATACACACAGTTTTTTTAGCATGCTGGTTTGTGTATATTGCTAAGCCAGGAGATAAGTATTTCTGAAAAGGGCCTTGCATATGCACCTACATATCAGA
>NC_069501.1:411138716-411148716 GCF_027579735.1 Bombina bombina
ATTAGGCAAATTTAATTTATTTACTGGTCCTAATAGAATAGACTAACAATTAATAAGAAAGGGAAATGTTTTCTTCAATGTATTGACAGCAATGCACTTAAAAAAAAAATCAGAATGCCATAATTTCTCCATAATGCAATATTATAAAGTTTTTATCATTGTGCTTTGAAAGAAAAAAAAAAGTTTAGATTTTTGTAAACCTCAGACTTCCATTCGCATATGATAATTCTCAATTTTAATTAAATTGGGGGGAAAAAATTGCAGTTTAAAAAGGTCAGAATAAATGCACACAAAAAAAGAAAAAAAGAAAAATAACTTGCCATCCTTGAAAATTACTGAACGGACATACAAGTTTAATTTTCCCTTTCAAGTCTCTAAAAGAAGAAAAAAAAAAAAAAAAAAAAAAAAGGACTTCCCGTTTTACAGGCCATCAGACAGCGTGTATTCATTCCACTGCTAAATATCTTCGCACATTTCAGATTTAAGACTAATCTGAGGAAGTATGAACAAACAAAAAAACTATTTGGAAGCTTGCTATATTGTTTTTGCTTACATTTTACATACAGTGAAATGGAGATAGGGATCTTCTCATTTTTATTTGTGGTACATATGGATACAAGACCAAGGGCAATGGTCACACATCTTCAGGCTGCAAACAATGTCGCATTATCAGCAGATGCACAAGCAACAATGTATTCAGGGATAAATAAATGTGAGAACATTGCCTCAATTTAATACTCTGCTATGTGTACTAGACTGCACATTTTCTTTATCACTGTCCTCTTCTGCCATGTTTTTTTCTTCTTATTTTCTCAGATTGTGCCATTGAACTAAATGTAACGCGCTTGAGTGCTGGGTAAAAGCTGTCGGCTAGACCCTGGTTTCTCAACAGCCGGGCCATGGCCCAGTACCGGGCCGTAATAGCTCTGCTGGTGGGCCCCGACCTGTCATGCACCCACTGCACACTCTTACCCCACTGCACACCAGGGGCAGACTGAGACCAATCAATGCCCCAGGAAGACTGTCTCACACTGACCAAAATGTATTACATTTTATGCAAATGAACATGGTAGCCTCCCTGACCTGCCCCCAACAGGCCCCTCAACCTCCAGAGCCAGGCCCCCCAACATTAAGGTCCAGAGAAAGGGCACCCAACCTCCAGGGCCAGACCCCACACTCTATGGCCCTCACAGCGACAGACCCCCACCAGGGCCCCCACTAAACCCACACTTATTTGCTTAGATACTGATAGGGCAACTGAAAACTCCAGCTTAAGGAATGCACCAGGATCCTTGGAGATGCCATTTGTGGGCCCCCCTACTTGCTGGTAGCTCAGCCCAGGTCCTATTTGCCTGGCTGATCAGCCCGCCCCTGCTGCATATATATATATATATATACCGGGCCCTGGACATGTCTAGCTAAAATTTACCGGGCCTTGAACTCACTTTGGTTGAGAACCACTGGGCTAGACTAATGTTACATAATTCTGTGCATTAATACCTAAACTTACTGTCCCTTTAAAGACCATTATAAGTATTTTTATCGTATTTCCTCTGCTGTAGTCAGTTAGGGACAGATATAAATGAGTTTATACAATGATCAATTGTTTAGTTAATGTCCTCAAGTCTGTTGTACACACTTCAGCCTAAATAAATACTAATTTCCCGGAAAATAATTAATATACATGAATTTTACTATGCACAACATTTTATCATGAATTACTTATAAAGGTTACTGTCCCTTAAAGGGACAGTCCACACCTTAGTCATCTTAATGTCTTACCTTAGATTAAGCTGCAAATAGCCTCCTGCACTTTTTCTATATCATGGAGCAGGAAGGGTAAAAAAAGCTATTTTAAAATGAATATTGTTTCTGGCCACTTTGAAATGGCTGCCAAGCTCAGGCCACAGATGACATCACGATCTGGGCTGCATATGGCATCCAATCACAAAAGGCTCACTAGTTGAATTCAACAGACTGTCAATGATATTCAGCAGACAGCCTACATGCAGTCCAGATCATGTCGTCATCAGTGGGCGGAGTTTGGCAGCAATTTCAAACTGGCCAGAAACACTATTCATTTTAAAATAACTTTTTTACGGTTTCCGCTGTAGCAGCTTAATCTAAGACTAAGATGAATAAGGTGTAGACTGTCCCTTTAAACATTACAGAATACATAAGCCAATCACTTAGCTTTTCCATCTTTCAGTTTTGCAAAATAAAAGAATAAATAAAATTAAAAGCTACCACGATCATTAAGGGACAGTAAACACCTTGTGATTTGTATATATAAAAAAAAACGGTTAAGTTATGCATAATGAAACAACTTTGCAATATATATTATTTGCCCCTTTTCATGTAATTTAGCTCTCAAAATCTGAAATGCACCATGCTGACTTCTCAAGGCTAACTCTGCTCCAAATCTGCCCCTAACTACATTTATCATACAACAACAGCAAGACAATGCATTCTGTACTAACTTTATGGCTATCCTTGTTGTTTGTGGCAAATGGTGTGTGGAGTTTGGCTACTGAAAACTAAATTTCAGTAAAAAGGATGTTAATTTGTTTTAATAAATTTGTTTTGGCCTCTCAAGGGAGTGTGGGACAAGAATATTTTTTTTTTTTTTACACAAAAGAAACTCATACTACAAAACATTAAAAATGCATAAAATATGATTATTATATAGTTTAACCACAACCCATTAAAATGGGCTAAGTCTGCAGGGAAATCAGAATGCCTGATCTTATGTTCCATAAACACAAATGCTTCCTTTTCTCTCTATGTACAGTAGAAAATTACTTAGGGCCCAATGATCTCTGGGCTGGCGAGATCATTAGGAGAATGCTCACCAGTACTTCTATTAAAATGGTGGAATGATCTAAAGCCAATTCTTACCCTGAAAACAGAATTTATGCTTACCTGATAAATTACTTTCTCCAACGGTGTGTCCGGTCCACAGCGTCATCCTTACTTGTGGGATATTCTCTTCCCCAACAGGAAATGGCAAAGAGCCCAGCAAAGCTGGTCATATGATCCCTCCTAGGCTCCGCCTACCCCAGTCATTCGACCGACGTACAGGAGGAAATATGCATAGGAGAAACCATATGATACCGTGGTGACTGTAGTTAGAGAAAATAATTCATCAGACCTGATTAAAAAAACCAGGGCGGGCCGTGGACCGGACACACCGTTGGAGAAAGTAATTTATCAGGTAAGCATAAATTCTGTTTTCTCCAACATAGGTGTGTCCGGTCCACGGCGTCATCCTTACTTGTGGGAACCAATACCAAAGCTTTAGGACACGGATGAAGGGAGGGAGCAAATCAGGTCACCTAAATGGAAGGCACCACGGCTTACAAAACCTTTCTCCCAAAAATAGCCTCTGAAGAAGCAAAAGTATCAAATTTGTAAAATTTGGCAAAAGTGTGCAGTGAAGACCAAGTCGCTGCCTTACATATCTGGTCAACAGAAGCTTCGTTCTTGAAGGCCCATGTGGAAGCCACAGCCCTAGTGGAGTGAGCTGTGATTCTTTCAGGAGGCTGCCGTCCGGCAGTCTCATAACCCAAACGGATAATGCTTTTAAGCCAAAAGGAAAGAGAGGTAGAAGTTGCTTTTTGACCTCTCCTTTTACCAGAATAAACAACAAACAAAGAAGAAGTTTGTCTGAAATCTTTAGTGGCCTCTAAATAGAATTTTAGAGCACGGACTACGTCCAAATTGTGTAACAAACGTTCCTTCTTTGAAACTGGATTCGGGCACAAAGAAGGTACAACTATCTCCTGGTTAATATTCTTGTTGGAAACAACTTTCGGAAGAAAACCAGGCTTAGTACGCAAAACCACCTTATCTGCATGGAACACCAGATAGGGCGGAGAACACTGCAGAGCAGATAACTCAGAAACTCTTCTAGCAGAAGAAATTGCAACCAAAAACAAAACTTTCCAAGATAATAACTTAATATCTACGGAATGTAAGGGTTCAAACGGAACCCCTTGAAGAACTGAAAGAACTAGATTGAGACTCCAGGGAGGAGTCAAAGGTCTGTAAACAGGCTTGATTCTAACCAGAGCCTGAACAAACGCCTGAACGTCTGGCACAGCTGCCAGCCTTTTGAGAAGTAAAACAGATAACGCAGAAATCTGTCCCTTCAGAGAACTTGCAGATAATCCCTTCTCCAAACCCTCTTGTAGAAAGGATAGAATCCTAGGAATTTTTATCTTGTTCCATGGGAATCCTTTAGATTCACACCAATAGATATATTTTTTCCATATCTTATGGTAAATCTTTCTAGTTACAGGCTTTCTAGCCTGAATAAGAGTATCTATTACAGAATCTGAAAACCCACGCTTTGATAAAATCAAGCGTTCAATCTCCAAGCAGTCAGTTGGAGAGAAACCAGATTCGGATGTTCGAATGGACCTTGAACAAGAAGGTCCTGTCTCAAAGGTAGCTTCCATGGTGGAGCCGATGACATATTCACCAGGTCTGCATACCAAGTCCTGCGTGGCCACGCAGGAGCTATCAAGATCACCGAAGCTCTCTCCTGGTTGATCCTGGCTACCAGCATGGGAATGAGAGGAAACGGTGGGAAAACATAAGCTAGGTTGAAGGTCCAAGGTGCTACTAGTGCATCTACTAGAGTCGCCTTGGGATCCCTGGATCTGGACCCGTAACAAGGAACCTTGAAGTTCTGGCGAGACGCCATCAGATCCATGTCTGGAATGCCCCATAATTGAGTTATTTGGGCAAAGATTTCCGGGTGGAGTTCCCACTCCCCCGGATGGAATGTCTGACGACTCAGAAAATCCGCTTCCCAATTTTCCACTCCTGGGATGTGGATAGCAGACAAGTGGCAGGAGTGATCCTCCGCCCATTGAATTATCTTGGTCACTTCCTCCATCGCCAGGGAACTCCTTGTTCCCCCCTGATGGTTGATATAAGCAACTGTCGTCATGTTGTCTGATTGAAACCTTATGAATTTGGCCTTTGCTAGATGAGGCCAAGCTTTGAGAGCATTGAATATCGCTCTCAGTGTTTATCGGAAGAAGAGATTCTTCCCGAGACCATAGACCCTGAGCTTTCAGGGGTTCCCAGACCGCGCCCCAGCCCACCAGACTGGCGTCGGTCGTGACAATGACCCACTCTGGTCTGCGGAAGCTCATTCCCTGTGACAGATTGTCCAGGATTAGCCACCAACGGAGTGAATCTCTGGTCCTTTGATCTACTTGAATCGTCGGAGACAAGTCTGTATAATCCCCATTCCACTGTCTGAGCATGCACAGTTGTAATGGTCTTAGATGAATTCGTGCAAAAGGAACTATGTCCATTGCCGCAACCATCAATCCTATTACTTCCATGCACTGTGCTATGGAAGGATGAAGAATTTGACAAGAGCTTAGAAGTTTTGATTTTCTGACCTCTGTCAGAAAAATTCTCATTTCTAAGGAGTCTATTATTGTTCCCAAGAAGGGAACTCTTGTTGACGGGCAAAGAGAACTTTTTTCTATGTTTACTTTCCATCCGTGAGATCTGAGAAAGGCTAGGACGATGTCCGTATGAGCCTTTGCTTTTGATAGAGACGACGCTTGAATCAGGATGTCGTCCAAGTACGGTACTACTGCAATGCCCCTTGGTCTTAGAACCGCTAGAAGGGACCCTAGTACCTTTGTGAAAATTCTCGGAGCAGTGGCTAACCCGAATGGAAGTGCCACAAACTGGTAATGCTTGTCCAGAAAAGTGAACCTTAGGAACTGATGATGTTCCTTGTGGATAGGAATATGGAGGTACGCATCCTTTAAATCCACCGTGGTCATGAATTGACCTTCCTGGATGGTAGGAAGGGTCGTTCGAATGGTTTCCATTTTGAACGATGGAACCCTGAGAAATTTGTTTAGGATCTTGAGATCTAGAATTGGTCTGAACGTTCCCTCTTTTTTGGGAACTATGAACAGGTTGGAGTAAAACCCCATCCCTTGTTCTCCTATTGGAACTGGATGAATTACTCCCATCTTTAACAGGTCTTCTACACAATGTAAGAATGCCTGTCTTTTTATTTGGTTTGAAGATAATTGAGACCTGTGGAACCTTCCCCTTGGGGGTAGTTCCTTGAATTCCAGGAGATAACCTTGAGAAACTATTTCTAGTGCCCAAGGATCCTGAACATCTCTTGCCCAGGCCTGAGCAAAGAGAGAAAGTCTGCCCCCCACCAGATCCGGTCCCGGATCGGGGGCCATCCCTTCATGCTGTTTTGGTAGCAGTGGCAGGCTTCTTGGTCTGCTTACCCTTGTTCCAGCCTTGCATCGGTCTCCAGGCTGGTTTGGGTTGAGAAGTATTACCCTCTTGCTTAGAGGATGTAGAAGTAGAGGCTGGTCCGTTTCTGCGAAAGGGACGAAAATTAGGCTTATTTCTAGCCTTAAAAGACCTATCCTGAGGAAGGGCGTGGCCCTTTCCTCCGGTGATGTCTGAAATAATCTCTTTCAAATCAGGCCCAAACAGTGTTTTGCCCTTGAAAGGGATGTTAAGTAATTTTGTCTTGGAAGACACATCCGCTGACCAAGACTTCAGCCAGAGCGCTCTGCGCGCCACGATAGCAAATCCCGAATTTTTCGCCGCTAATCTCGCTAATTGCAAAGCGGCATCTAGAATAAAAGAGTTAGCCAATTTAAGTGCATGAACTCTGCCCATAACCTCCTCATACGAAGATTCTTTATCGAGCGACTTTTCTAGTTCTTCGAACCAGAAACACGCCGCCGTAGTGACAGGAACAATGCATGAAATTGGTTGAAGAAGGTAACCTTGCTGAACAAACATTTTTTTTAAGCAAACCCTCTAATTTTTTATCCATAGGATCTTTAAAAGCACAACTATCTTCTATGGGAATAGTAGTGCGTTTGTTTAGAGTAGAGACCGCCCCCTCGACCTTAGGGACTGTCTGCCATAAGTCCTTTCTGGGGTCGACTATAGGAAATAATTTCTTAAATATAGGGGGAGGCACAAAAGGTATGCCGGGCCTTTCCCATTCCTTGTTTACTATATCCGCCACCCGCTTGGGTATAGGAAAAACATTGGGGGGCACCGGAACCTCTAGGAACTTATCCATCTTACATAATTTCTCTGGAATGACCAAATTGTCACAATCATCCAGAGTAGATAATACCTCCTTAAGCAGTGCGCGGAGATGTTCTAATTTAAATTTAAATGTTACAACATCAGGTTCAGCTTGTTGAGAAATTTTCCCTGAATCTGAAATTTCTCCCTCAGACAAAACCTCCCTCCTGGCCCCTTCAGATTGGTGTGAGGGTATGTCAGAAGCGTTATCATCAGCGTCCTCTTGCTCTTCAGTGTTTAAAACAGAGCAATTGCGCTTTCTTTGATAAGTAGGCATTTTAGATCAAATATTAGCAATAGAATTATCCATAACAGCCGTTAATTGTTGCATAGTAATAAGTATTGGCGCACTAGATGTACTAGGGGCCTCTTGTGTGGGCAAAACTGGTGTAGACACAGAAGGGGGTGATGCAGTACCATGCTTACTCCCCTCATCTGAAGAATCATCTTGGGCACTATTATTATCTGTGGCCTCATTGTCCCTACTTTGTTTGGACACCATGTCACAATTATCACATATATTTAAATGGGGAGACACATTGGCTTTCATACACATAGAACATCGTTTATCTGATGGTTCAGACATGTTAAACAGGCTTAAACTTGTCAACAAAGCACAAAAAACGTTTTAAAATAAAACCGTTACTGTCACCTTAAATTTTAAACAGAACACACTTTATTACTGAATATGCGAAAAAATATGAAGCAATTGTTCAAAATTCACCAAAATTTCACCACAGTGTCTTAAAGCCTTAAAAGTATTGCACACCAAATTTGAAAGCTTTAACCCTTAAAATAACGGAACCGGAGCCATTTTTACATTTAACCCCTATACAGTCCCAGGAATCTGCTTTGCTGAGACCCAACCAAGCCCAGAGGGGAATACGATACCAAATGACGCCTTCTGTAAGCTTTTTCAGAGTATCTTAGCTCCTCACACATGCATCTGCATGCCTTGCCTTCCAAAAACAACTGCGCATTAGTGGCGCGAAAATGAGGCTCTGCCTATGACTATAGAAAGGCCCCCATCTGAAAAAGGTGTTCATACAGTGCCTGCCGTTTTTTAACAACAATCCCCAAGATTATAATAATTATAAAGCGCTATAATCTGTCAAATATGCTTAGCAAGTAATCGTTTTAGCCCAGAAAAATGTCTACCAGTTTTTTAAGCCCTTATAAAGCCTTTATTCTCATACTTCATCTAAGAAAATGGCTTACCGGTCCCCATAGGGAAAATGACAGCCTTCCAGCATTACCAAGTCGTGTTAGAAATGTGGCCATCATACCTCAGGCAGAAAAGTCTGCCAACTGCTTCCCCCAACTGAAGTTACTTCATCTCAACAGTCCTGTGTGGAAACAGCAATCGATTTTAGTAACGTTTGCTAAAATCATCTTCCTCTCACAAACAGAAATCTTCTTCTCTTTTCTGTTTCAGAGTAAATAGTACATACCAGCACTATTTTAAAATAACAAACACTTGATTGAAGAATAAAAACTACATTTAAACACCAAAAAACTCTTAGCCATCTCCGTGGAGATGTTGCCTGTGCAACGGCAAAGAGAATGACTGGGGTAGGCGGAGCCTAGGAGGGATCATATGACCAGCTTTGCTGGGCTCTTTGCCATTTCCTGTTGGGGAAGAGAATATCCCACAAGTAAGGATGACGCCGTGGACCGGACACACCTATGTTGGAGAAAACTGTATCTCGCTAAGGGGCGTTTACTGCATTTTCGTATGGGGAGGAGATGCAGACATTACAAAAGTGCACAAGTAAAATTTGTGTTTTAAAAATTTGACAAAACGAATAATTGAACCATTCACACAAAAATATGCAGGAAAATATTGTATTGCTAAGGTGCATCAAAAATCGTAACACAATTCTTCACCAAAAATAGTATTTTATCAAAAATGTAAAATTTGTATGTAAATTCTATATTCAAACTACAAATTTCAGTTTTTGCTCTCAAACTAAAAGGTATCGACCTTTTCTCAAAACACTCATTAATACTTATTACCCCAATAGAAAAAGATTGGCGACTGTAAGATGCTATACATGGAAAGCAGCGTAATGTGATTTATATTGGCTGCAGGATTTACTTTTCAAAGAATGCCCCTGCTCACTTCGCTCTAAGGAGCAAAGTGTCCCTTTCCAGAGAGCTCCGTTACTTTCAATAGAAGATCTCACCACTCACAGTGACTGCCCCTTTTTTTTTTTACCATAATTCCACCAAGGCAGCCCCTGTGAGGGTCGGCGTGAAAAGCGACACCTGAACTTGCGAGGTTTAGATCATCGAGCCCTTAAAAAGAGAACAACTGGAAAGCATTTCTTTCTTTTTTTAAATGTCTCCTACCCCCATTTGGAGTGTACTTTCTTCTGCTGGCTTTGCTTACATAGCTTTTCTATAGCCAAATATTACAATTACAGGTGGCGATACCAAGGACAAATGCAGCTATTTCAAATGCCAAAATAAAGACAAAGGAACTGCTTGTAAACAAACACACTCCGGCAAATAAAATGGATCAATGGGAACACATTCATTTAGAGAAAATTCTACAGTACACTGTTCCTTTTATCATGCCTCAATATACATTACCTAGCTACATGCTATACACTAATTGCTAGATCACAGCAGGAGATAATTTATCAAATCAATTGATCAAAAGATGTGTTCCACTGGCTCCACTGTCCCAGAATGCAGTAATATGTTTGTGTAACACATGCACAGTGGCTTAACCCTTTGGTTACTGGCATCATAAAGTGACAACCTCTTGGTTTTACATTTACATAAAATAAAATGCAGTGATTTAACCCTTAATTGACTTTTACACCCACCAAACAGGTCATTTATTTCTCTTATATTAGTCCCCTATGATTGCAGATAACACCCC